>NW_005843306.1:13280-22953 GCF_000455745.1 Alligator sinensis
CTGCCCTGCTGCCCCCTGATCATGCGAGTGGCCCTCCTCTATGTGACATTGGTCAGGCCGCAGTTGGAGTACTGTGTCCAGTTCTGGGCACCGCACTTCAGGAGGGATGTGGACAGCATCAAGAGGGTCCAGAGGAGGACCACTCGCATGATCAGGGGGCAGCAGGGCAGACCCTACGAGCAGAGGCTACGGGACCCGTACCTGTTCTGCTTCCACAAGAGAAGGCTGAGATGGGATCTGGTGGCTGTCTACAAACTGGCCAAGGGGGACCAGCAGGCAATGGGAGAGTCCCTGTTCCCCCAAGCACTACCTGGAGTAACGAGGAATAACGGCCATAAGTTGACTGAAAGCAGATTCAGGCTAGACATCAGGAGGCACTACTTCACTGTCAGGTGGCTAGGATCCGGAACCAACTTCCAAGGGAAGTGGTGCTCGCTCCTACCCTGGGGGTCTTCTAAAGGAGGCTAGATAATCACCTAGCCAGAGTCATTTGATCCCAGCATTCTTTCTTGCCCATGGCAGGCGGGTTGGACTTGATGATCTGCTCAGGTCCCTTCCGACCCTACCAGCTATGAAACTATGTTCTGCAGGTGAAACTGGATGCCTCTTTAAAGACATTTCCAATTATATTATTTTGCAACTGGCTTTATGAGTTCTAAAATCCTGCCTGTACTTATTTTTCTTTTTAGACTTAAAAATGTTGCAAGAGTCTGTTATCCCTCATGTTCCAAGAAATCTTCATCTGCATTAAATCACCAAAGCCTTGTGCATCCCAAGGAGTCCAGACCTAGTTCATTTAATCTTTCTTTCTATCAAAACTGCGTGACATAATATTCTATTTCCTTGCATGGTGCTCCTCCAAGGTATACACAGTGCTCTAAAGGGAGGGAAGAATATCTTTTTCAATAAGCTCTTTGACTGGTATATTTTTTTAGATGAGCTCAAACTCAAACCTGGATCTGAACACACTGAAATGTAGAATTTATGGACATAGGACCCAGAACCAAATATCAATTTAGCAAATGGCATGCATGTGATCATATGTGTATGTACATGTGTGTGTATATATGTACACTTTACACTTTACATTTAACCTTAATATGTACACTGAACTTTAAAGAACTCAGTCTACATTTGTTTTTTTGAGACTTCAACTTATCTGTAACAACAGTATAACATGCTTTGATAGAATCTACCTTCTTTCTTTAATACGTCCCACAGTAGCAAGCTGTTTCTCTGTTCCCAGAGTCTCCAGATGGAACTGAAGCCTTTAGAGACTGCCTTTTTATTTGTTTGTTTATTTTTAGATATTCTCTCACACTTCTTTCCTAATCAGCTCGTTAAGGTGCCTTGCCATTTAACAAATACTGTCTTTTTAACTTTTCTTAGCTCTCATTTTAGGCCCATATTCTGAATGCATCTGCATCAGATTGTGTGTCACTTACTGATGTCAGTGTTGAAGTTTATCTGAGATTTTCAGAATCTCATTATGATTCCCAGGATTATTTGCAAATATGCAGTTTTTTTGGTCAGTATCATTGTCTCAGTTGCATGCATGCTAGGGACAACCATTACAAATAAACTGGTTTAAGTGGTCAGAAACTGGCTTAAACCTGTAACAGAACAGAAGTTCAGTGCACATAAATCAGTTTGAAAATGGCTGAAACTGCTTTAAGATAAACCTGGTTGAATGTAATATCAGACTTAACTGATTTGGGTCAAACCAGTTTATGTAATGTCTGTCCCATTCCCCTTCCTGGTTTAAGTTAAACTAGAGTCCCCCAGCATCTCAGATGCTTTGCAGCCCTGAGCTAGGCTGGGCTCTCTGCTCCAGAGAACAGGGCTGGCCTCACAACTCTGCTCCCTAGCTGGAGCTCCAGTGGAGACTGCAGGCATAGCAGGGTCTGCCTGGCTTCCCCCTGCCCCACCCTCGCCTCACCACTCCCTGTTCAAGCAGGGATCCCCCCTCCCCACCTCCCATCTCCTACAGCACAGACCCCAGCCATACGGATCCTAGTCAGCATTTGGTATACTAGCTAATGCTGAAAGGTGTTTGCGTGTGTGTGTGTATCTGATTTCACTGGGACAGGACAAAGGCAGACAGGACAGTGTCCACTTAGGGCTTTTTGGAGCTAATCAATAGGTCAACTGGTAATGTCCCTCTGTTCCTTCCTTGGAAAAACCTGTTTAAGAGCTTGAACTAATGAGAGAGGCTTTTGTTTTCTTGATGGGCTGATAAACGCTGTGTTATCACCTCCCTGATGGCTTGCTCACCTGTCAGGTTTTCTACAGACAGTGTGAAGAAGCAGGAAGAGGGAGATTGAAAGGCTCAGTATCATCAACAGATGCATGCACTGCATACCGCCCCTGCTTTGCCTCAGATCGCTAGCTGAGGGCTGTGGTCTGGCAACACTCCTTCCCCTTGAGTAGTAAGTGGGGAAAACCCTGGGACTGTGCAGGCCAGGGTGGGGATTTCCACCTTTTCCTAATCAGAGCATCCTGCCAGGGCCTGGCCATGTCCCACCTCAGCTCAGCATCATGAAAGGGAAGGAAGGGCTGCTCTAGCAACCCCCAGCTTCTAGCCTTATCCACTGTAGGCATATACCTGCATTTCTTCAGTCCAGAGGGAATGTCTGTGCACTTGAAAATTGGTTCAGCCTAGGCAGATTAGACTAACCTGCAAATATTGAATCAATTCAGGCTCAGGCTTTTTGAATGTCTGTCCCTAGCCATGTGTGTAAAACCAACTCCAAGAATGATTACTTAAGCAAATATGGGTTTTTTTTCCTAACTGGATAGTGGTTACCATTAAAATAAACCAATCTAATATGTTTCCCATTTATATGTGGGGGGGTTTCTCCATTTCTTATTGATATTTTAGGCTCTTTGTTTTTTAAAACTTGTATAACCCCATATCTTTGAAAGATGGGTCAAAAAGAGCTAGTGCTTAACAGAGATGAATTAAAAAAGAGGTGAAACTTTTATTGCAGTATTTGGGAAAGATTGGAGCTAGGGCATCAGGGCTACCTCTGATCTACACATATGATCTATTTGCATTACCCATTGTATAAAAGTGATGATGATTCTACAGCTAAAGTGTGAGGTTTCATTTTCATTAGAAACTCAACCCTCAGAAGGAGTCTTCCTGAAGTTTTACATAATGGATATTTTTTTGGGGGGGGGGGGGGGGGGGGGGGGGAAGGGTGGCTTGGCCTATGACCTCCAGGCTGTCAAAGGGAGGAATGGCTCATTAGGTTGGGGGGTGCTGTTAAAAGGGATATTATAGAGGTCATTGGTAGATTCTAAGCCATGTATATCTGGAAAAAATGGATTGAGTGTCATGGAAAAATGGGCCTTTCCACAGCATTTCCTACTTCCAGTCTCTCCAAAAACAGAGCGAGAACATCCTCATCATAATATTCATTCAGTGCTTAGCATCTGGTTCCAGTTGTAACCTGAAAGTGCAAAGCACACAAGAAACTATAAATGTAAAAATGTTTTCCATCCTTATTTGAACCTCAGAACTGTGGTTCAGTTAATCTTTACTCTCTCTCTCTAACTCAATAAACATAGCTATATGAAGAAGAACAGGTCTAATAGAAGAGAGAGATGTATCTCAGAGTAGCCAATAGCCAGAGGTGAAGTTTGGAATGAAATTTTGGCCTTACTGAAATAAACAGTCAAACACCAATTAATTTTAATTGTGTTATTTGCAAAAATAAACATAATTGCTTATAAATATCCATCTTTCCTGCATACTGCACCTTCTCCTTTCCACTGTATGTCATCTAGCTTAGGAAAGACTGACATTTGTAAGTACTGACTTGGCACTGATTCATGCGCCTGCTTGATTTTAGGGCCTCAAGGGTCCATGAATCTAACATGCCTACATGTGGATCTTTAACTTCTTGGTTTATTTCTCTCCTGTCCATTGTTCGCTGTACGCTTACTAACGCAAACCTCTTGCTGTTCAGAGTAAGTGAGGAAACCTGCCTGTTATAATAGGGCCACATTTCTTCTCCTCTACCAGGTGCTGAATGTAGCACCTCTCTGTCAGCTTCTGCCAATGCTTGAGAACTGCCAGTAATACCTCTGCTAGCATTCTGAATGGCTATTCTGTATATTCAGGGACAAAGACATTGTGCCATCCTTGCCTAGTGTCTTACCTTCTGCCAAATGTCCCTTCTGTAATAGCAATTGCCATGGACTTGAAGTATTCCCAGGTAGTTGCTTATTGGTGCTACAGAAGTCAGGAGCAAGTCCTAATCCCTCAAAGCACCTGCACAAACTGTTGTGTTTATTTGGGTCCTGCCAGGCTGTCATTCCTGGCTGATTCTACCAAACAGAAGTCTAAAGTGATATTGTAACTTGGGGACTCCATAATGTCTTTCTAGCCTGTGGTCTTCTCAGGCTAGCTTCAGTCCATTTCACTGCATATTTTCCATTAACTACCAGTGTTTCAGTCTTTTGTGGATACCGGCTGGATTTCAAGTTAACTATAGAATAAAAGATGTGGTACATGTTAAATTTTAAACTGTTAGAATTATTGACACAACTAGTAGGTCTAACTCTGGTAACGGTCTTTTCCACTTAGTGGGTTCCTTAACATTGGTCTCATCTAGGTACAACATGTTAGTTATTTTCTGTTGTAAAGCTGGCAGATAGTATACTGAAAGATTTTTTTTTGTTCACTAAGCATGTGTTTTGCTGTTCAGACCATTCTCCCCTTATAAATAACCATGGTTATTAATCTGTTCTCTTCATCACATCATCCACTGTGTTTAATTAGAAGCTCTGACCACTTTGCAAAGGCAGCCTAATAGCTAGCTGCTTTTGTCATGAAAACAACAGACAAGCATTCTCTGTCTTGTTTAATTTTGTTCTGGCAAATTGACCTTCATTTCAAACTAGTTCCATTGGGGAGGGTTGTTCTTTTATTATTATTATTATTATTATTATTATTATTATTATTATTCTTGCATGCAGATGCTGCTAATTTGAAGGAAACTGTCCATCTATGAATAGTGAAGGGGAGCTGGTTTACAGTGTGCAAGGCCAACAGTCCCAAATATCACATCATACTGATGGGAATAGGACAGACTTTTTTTTGGCATTCCAGAATATTATAGTTACTGAATAGTTGTGGTAATATATGAACTGCTACATGTCAGTGCCATCTGTGCTAATGTTGAAATAATCCCAGACATTTTATGTTAAAAATACATGTTTAAATTAATCTCTTTGTTTTCTATGCTATTGTTTTGCAACATTATCCAGTAACTGTTAAACTGTTTTATTTAAAAAAAACAACCCAAAAACCTCTTCTTGGGGGAAAAGGAAAGAAACATTGTTTTATTTTTGTTTTCTTTTTTTCAAGTAGGCTCCACCTATTTAAATGCTATAAAGGACATAAATATTCCAACTGCAAAATGTGCATTTGAGTGATGATAATGTTTAGAAACTATTTTGTTGGGGGGAAGGACGAAGAATGTGTGTGTACACAGACTTTTTTTCCTCCAAAGAATTTCAGAAGGATTGTAGGACTGGTGACTGAGTTCCACAAATCTTGCTTGAGTTTGAAAAGGGCAGTGATTTGGGGTAGAGCAGCTAATGGGGAGCAAAAGGGGAAACTGAGGTAGCAGGGGAGCACTCCAGAGATGGAGGAGGCAATTTGGGGTTTAGGGGGCAATTTGGGGAGCAGAGGGAGCAGCATCCTGGCAGCTCCACACCATTGACTCCCCCCTCACATCCTGACTGCCCCCTTACTCCTTCCTCATGCTTCCCTCCCCAATCACCCTATCCCTGCCCAACTGTTGCCCAGATATTCCTAGCTGTCAGTCCAAGGTTATAGAGTGCTGGATGATAGCTACTCCACCTTGGAGCAATGCCTCCTGGGATACTGGAGGGCTTCAAATTAGTGGTTTTATCTCAGGTGAACACCCACAAGTTAACTTAACTGGAACTAGGTAACACAGCTCAAAGTTAATCCTCACCCAAAGTGGTGTAATTTTAAAATTACTAAAGGGCACTTAGCACTTGTTAACATGCCTTACGTGCGATCATTCCAGTTTTAAGTGCTCTTAAGGTGTCTAACTGTAATGTGTAATCTCACTCAGAGTCAGAGTTTCCCCATGGTATTGAAGGATGATGTAGCCTGCAGCCTGCCTGTACCTTTCTGATTCTGCTGCTTGGTTTCCTCTGACTCGAAACAAAAAGTCTGTACACTGAAAACTGAGTTGAGAGCACCGGACCCACCTTCTCCCCACCCTCAGGCCTGGTCCTCCCTCATATCGGGCCTGGGCCCACTCCTCCCCTCCCCCTGATCCTGCTGTGAGGAGGTGGGGAATGGGCCTGGACCCCAAGCAGCAGGAGGAAAGGGGGGAGCAGGCCCGGATGGGGGATGGGGTGGGGCAGGGCACAGGGCTCCCCCTGCCCCCTGTCATTCTTGACGGGAAATTGGCTAGTGTTTTATGATAGTTTGTGTGTGTGTGTATAGCTAATACAATACTTCACTTGTCTAAGAAGCTTTCCTAGGAAAATGTACAGTTTTGTTTAGAAAGTGTTATATTTCTAGCTCTCATGGCTAAGAAGCTACACTTTCAAATATGATCTGAATCAGCACTAGTTTGGAGTAAATGTTCAGAAACACTGGGCAAAATTTAATCTTTGGTCTGAATCTACTCTTGTTAATGAAGCAACACAAAAATAGGTTTGGCTCAGTAGGTTTAAAACCTAAAATATTCTCATCATCTTCATTTGGAGAAATGGACTTCGTAGTTAATGATACTGTTGTTGATCAGTGCAGCATTTCCAGTATTTTGTAACTGTGGATACAGCAACATACTTAACTGAAAACACCTACCATTATTTTTTGTACCTTCCTAATTTGATGTCATTCTGTCCATTTCATGAATTTGAATGAACATTCTGAGTGGGGTAACATTTTAGAGCAAGCATGATTGCTTCCTAAAAATACAAAAGCCAAATATTTATTGGCTAGCTACATCATAGATGTAGGTGAGGTGTGAGGTTTTTGAAACCGCTCTCTGGTTAGTTTCAATTTTTCTCCCCAGGCTATTTGGTATAAGTAAGAGCTTTCAATTAAATACATGTATGAGTGTAGCAATCTTACTACAAAGTGGAAAGATTCTGGGTAACAAAGGGAGAGATGCATTACATTCATGTTATAGCTAAAGCACACTATAATGTAGGGGTAGGCAACCTTTTTCAGCTATGGGCTGGAATGACCCATGCTGGGTTAGATGTGGGCAGACACTACAATGCAGTGGCTGCTGGTGCTTGTCCCTACAGAAGCACAGGAAGAGTGTCCACAGCCGAAGTCCACCACCGAAGTCTCATGGCTGCAGGCCAGATCTAGCCGAAGAGCAGTAGGTTGTCGTCCATCCTGTCTTCCCACCCCCACCCCCAAGATCCTCCCCTATAATACATTACTTTAAAAAATATTTATATTGTGGTGGGGAAATGGTTTAAGGAAGAAGCATAAAATTCATCCATTCCTTGCTACAATAACAAAAAGTAGTGAGGCCCCTAAATAAGCATCCAACACAATTCACATAATAGAGATATGCTGACACCAGACCCAGAATTTGGCCCGAATACTTGTACAAACCTCTTACTTGCAGCATATAAATGGCTCTTGTTTTGAAAAATAAATAAATAAATAGGAAAACTGACCAGTTTTTGGAGAGAGAAAAAACCACTGCACTGGCTATTTTGGTTAAAGGATACCACAGTATCAACCATATGCAAACAGCAGAAGTGAAATGTGTTTTCTGAATAAAAGAATCTTTTGTGGAGTTTAGCTGTAATGCTTGGCAAGGCTGCCATTTCTTCACACTCTGCATCCTTCACTGAGGCGCTGGGATGGAAAAATCTGCCTGGGAGAGGAGTCCAAAACCTGCCCAGTCAGGGGACCATAAATATTACAAAAGATGTATTTTGCATTTTCTAGTAAATGAAGAAGTTTGAGGAATTCAGTCCCCCAAACCTTCTGCTATCCAGCCTAAATAAGTCACGTCACACTATTAATAACCACAGTCTGGTCAAGGCTTCTGAGAATATAAAATCACATCCTCTCTGAGTCCATTATTTAAGGTTCAGGAGCAATAGAAAGCTGTCACCAACCCAGTTACTCCATAAAATGGGTGATGGTAAAACAGTGATGTCAGTCTAACCCTCAGTGGACAAGAACACCTCATTTGTCATAGAGAAGTCAAGAGCTAAGAGGCTGTAGACTCCAATCTGCCCTCTCCGTGTCAAAGGTAGTCCTGGCTGATTAGGTACAAGGCATGTTAGCAAAGCAGGAAGTGGGATGTTTGCTTTGCTGCACATATTCTGTTAATGAACAAGGGACTTTCAGCCCAGATCCTTAAATATTTTTAATTACTGAACTCCTACTTAGGCTCCAGCCTCCTTTTGAAATCAATAGGAGTTAGATACCTAAAGATTTTTGTGGATCTAGCCTTACTTTCCAGGGCTGTCATTTTAGCAAGTTTCAGGAGCACAACTTCACCTTCAATTACACCCTTCATAGATTTGTAAGGGACAAATAGTCAATTAACCTCATGTCTTGCATAATACAACGAGCTCATAGAATTTCACCTAGTGAGTCACTACCTTGTTGGATTAGGAGACAACCCTCTCACCTACAGAGGTGACCATGGTCTGGCCATTGCTCCTGAGACCATTCAGCTTCAGTCAGAGCAAGAAGGAGGGGCTGTAACTTATAACTTTCTAATTCAAACACATTTCATCTTTAAATCTCAAAACTATAAATTCATATCTATTTATTATCAACAGGCACTGTAATTTTACAGCTGCATTCCAAAAATTATAGAATGAAGGAAGCAAACAAACACCTGAAACATTTATACTGTTGGCCTCATTTAGTATTTATATTGGAGATTCTAACAAACCAGACTGAAAGTGGATTTTTACAAAAAAGACATTTCCTACATGAAGCAGCTCTTACACTCTATTATCTGAAAGCGCCCTCTGCTGTACCTATAGGGTCAATCTGATTTCACAGAGTAGTAGTCCTATGCAGTTTGATAACAGTGAGTTCTTCTTCCACTGAAAATCTCAGTGGTTGTGTTGCTTTCTCTGTTGTAGATGGTTTCGCATTAGAACCAAGCTTCTAAAAGTTAACATATTGATTGGCTTTCGACTCTTGGGTCATTTGCCTTTTGTACAAGACAAGAGCAAACCATGCTAAGGCTAGGATTTGTTAGTGGTGCCTAAGCCCTTTGAACTTCAGTGGGCAGTGATATTGATACAAGGGAATCCTGGTGTTATAAGCACCTGGAGACCGAGAGAATAGGAAATGAAAGCATCATAGATGTGTGTCCACTCC
This sequence comes from Alligator sinensis, assembly GCF_000455745.1. NCBI lineage: Eukaryota > Metazoa > Chordata > Crocodylia > Alligatoridae > Alligator > Alligator sinensis. Next base: position 22,654 of record NW_005843306.1, read on the forward strand.
CAGAATTGGAATGAGTTTTCCAGTGGAAGAAGGGAATAGAGGGAGCGTAATAAGGAAAGGCAGGGGACCCAAAGGGCAGAGTAGCTAAGGAGGCAGGGTATGTTTGAAGATGGTAGCCAGGGCAACATACAGAAAGTTCCAGGATTAAGGAAAATTACTCCAGAGATGATACATGGGAAAGCACAGAAGAAGGAGGAACGAAATGGTAGCAAGTGAGATAACTGGAGGGAAGAGAAAGGGAAATGAAGATATGAGAAAGGTGGAATGAAGAAGAGCTACAGAGCACAATGCTGATATGAG
>NW_005843306.1:22984-61061 GCF_000455745.1 Alligator sinensis
GGGAAAGACTATGTGGCTGGCTGATGAGGCAAAGAGTGATTAATTAGGTGGCAAATCAACAGGACAATAAGTGATATGAATTAGGTAGAGAGAACATAACATGCAGTGTGTAGATAATCAAGAGCTAGAAGATTTATTAATTCAGTCGCAGAAACAAATCAGCTGTCATTTAGCTTTGCTGAAAGTATTGTTCCTGGATTCTTTATCCCAGACAAAGTAGACAGGCTCAGAGAAAATATAGGAGGCAAGGGGAAAGGCCATCATTCACCTGAGGCATCTTGGAACAGCAGGTTTCAAGAACATGCAAGGTTACCTTTCCAGTGTGGCAAATGCTAGCGTCTGTTAAAATGATGGGTCCCGCCTTCATGGTTCTGCAGTATTATTGCACTCTATGCTACCACCTTGGGACTTTTTGTGGCTGATGCAGGGTGGAATTTGCCTTGAGTGTGCACCAAGGTCATTAAATTAAAGGCTTCCAGGTTTCTCTGTCCTATCCCCCTTCCCAAACCAGGAATACAAAGGTGCAAAATACATTACAAGACCAAAGGATCTAAAAAGCAAGGAGGAAAAAGTCCTATAAGTACATTAGAAGTGAGAGGAAAACAAAGAAAATTATAGGTCCATTACTTAATGGGGAAGGGAAATAACTAACACATGATCCAGGAGAAACTGAAACATATAAGATGTTTTGCCTTCACATTGTGATGTCTTCACAAATGAAATTAATTATGACAAGAAATGTAATACAACCATAATTAATGACAAGAGGATAGGAGCACAGGTTACAATACAGAGAGGACATGTTAAAGAATGTCTGACTAAATTTACCCTAGAGCATGAAAGGGAGTAGCCAGTCATCTGTGAACCATTAGCAACTGTCATAGAGGATGCTTCAAGCCTTGAGGGACTGACAACTGGCAAACTCAGTTTCTTTTGCTAGAAAGAGAGGAAAAAGGAGGATCTGAGGAATTATAGACCTGTCACACTTTCTTTCAGCTTATTATACCTGGAAATGTAGTGGCAGAAATTAAGCCAGTTTGTAAGTATCTACAGGTTAATAATGTGGTAATAAAGAGCCAATGTAAATTGGTCAAGAAAAAAATCATGTCAAACCAATCTCATATTCTTCTGGCCTAAGTGCCAGAGGGTACGCAGTAGATCTGATATATCTCAATTTTAATAAGCCTTTTGATATTTGTCATTACATTCTCTAAGCAAATTAGGCCAATATGGTTCAGATCAGGAGTGTCAAACTTGTCCTGCCCCTGGAAAAGTGGTGTGGCACTGGTATACAGGCCAGAGGAATGGTATGGAGCTGACCCCATGAGCTGTATCAAGTCGATATGTGCCAGTTCTGGCACAAGTGGCACCTGCTTCAACTGGCAGGGAGAGGTCTGGTGTCCCAGGCATTTGGCTGCCACCACAGGAATAAGCAACAATCCTGGGCTCTATCCCATGGTGCTACGGGGACTTCAGCACTGCAGCGTTCACCTGGGCACTTGGCAGATAAAATGACAAGAGTTGCAGTTTTGGAGCACCTGCAGTACTACAGCTTCTTCCCATGGCAGCAGCCAATTACCTAGGTGAAAGCTGCAGTGGTGAATCTCCAGCATTATCGTGGGAAGGAGCCCGGTACCCTAGATGCTTGGATGCCGCTGCAGGAATACGACATGGTGCCAGGCTTTATCCGAAGGTCCTGCTGGGGCTCCAATACCATTTGGTTCTCACCTGGGTGCTTGGACACCATTGTAGAAAAGTCCCCCAACCCAGCCAGTTAGTGTAAATGTCTGCAGGCTGGATCACCTGCCTCTCTGGGCCAGATCCAGCCCACAGGAAATATGTTTGACACCCCTGGTTTAGATGAAAATACAGTAAGATGGGTGCACAACTGGTTACAAACTATATTCAAAGAATAGTTATTAATGGCTCTCAATCAAAGTGAGTGGACATACCAAGTGGGATCCACACAGCTCTGTCCTGGAGCAGCTACTATTTAATTATGAGAGAAAGCTTAGATGATGAGAGAGAGTACACTTAGAAAAACTGCAGAAGACACGAAGCTGGTAGGAGCTGTATGCGCTCTTAGGAAGATAGGATCAATTCCAAAATGATCTTTTAAAATTGGAGAAGTGATCTGAAATTAAGACTATTACATTCAATAAAGACATGTGCAAAGTATTACTCCTAGGAAGGAAATTCACATATACAACGTATGGAATCAGTGGTTGCAAAACTGCAGAAGAGGATCAGAGGATTTTAGCGGACCACAAACTGTATGCAAGTTAATAGGAGTGGATTTATTGAGGAGTACAGTGCGGCAGTTACACTCTCCTTTGATTCCTGGTCCACCCAGATTTTAAAACCCACTGCCTAGCAGTGGCAGCTGCTTTCACATTCAGGCAGCAGTGAAGGAATCAATTGACTAGCTGGTACTGGTAATATAGCTCATACTTCACAGTCTTGCAGGCTGTTTATTAACTCTTGCTAAAAATATTCATGTGGGTATACAAATAATGTTTAGCGAGGCATTGTCAAGATGCTCAGGAAGGCTAGCTTTTGTTTTATGTATCTGAAAAAAAATGCACATTTAATTCTAAAGAAACAATAACCTTTGATTATTTTTGCCTAGTTTGTTTATACATAATATATGATAAAACAAATTAGCACATATTCCAAAAATTATATGTTTTTGCTTCAAACTTAAACTAGTATATTAGTAAAGCTTCTTGTTTCTTTTTAACTGGAGGAAAATTTGTATTGTGTTATGTGATAATGCACTGCACCATCCACACACCTTTTCAAAATCCTAGATCCACCCATATGAGTTAACAGTGGGATCGTGTTGTGAATGTCATTCTGGGATGTATAAACAGGAGTTACTCTAACTGTAGTCTCAATAGCACAGACTATTCAGTCCTGTTTTGGACATGATACTATAAGAAAGATGCCTTTAAAATTGGAGAGATTATAGAGCAGAACAACAAAAGTGCTAAGAAGTTTGAAAAATGAGACTCAAGGTAAAAGGTAGAAAATTGGATTAAATTAGTCCAGAAAAGAGAAGACTAAGAGGGGCCATTACATTCTTCACATACATAAAAAGTTGTTATAGTATGTGATCAGTGGGTGGTGATCAGTTTTTTTCCAATAATAATAATATTTTCCATGTCTACTGAAGACAAGAAGCTTATTGGCTCAATTTGCAACACAGGAGAATTGGGTTAGATATTAGGGAACACTTTCTAACCATATTACAGTTGCATTTATATAGACAGTTATATCAAATGTGTTAGTCTAAGTACCTTAAACATTCAGTAGCTGAGTAAAGGACATTGTGCAAATCCACGAAGGAACCAGATTGTCCCTGTTCAGTTATGGCCTGCATCTTCTATCTAGTCACTGCTCTAATAGGTAGAATGAAAGAGGGCTCACTTAAATTTATTTGCAACACCTCTGACATGACTGATTTTTAGGTAGGGTTGAGGTGGAAGGTCAAAACCCAGGGGATGAAATGTTGGACCTGTCACAAGAACTGCTTAAAATTTATTCTTGCCACCTGGCATGCCAGATGCAGATGACATTAAAATTCCTTAGAGGAACTCTCTAAATGGGGTGCCCTGAGGAACCAGATTCACCTCCATGCAGCATTGGTCAGACCACAGCTGGAGTACTGCATCCAATTTTGGGCGCCGTACTTCAAGGAGGATGTTGATAGACTCGAGAATGTCCAGAGGAGGGCCGCTTGTATGGTTGGGGGCTTACAGGACAAGCCCTATGAGGAGAGACTGAGGGACCTGGACCTCTTCACCCTCCGCAAGAGAAGGCCGAGGGGGGATCTTGTGGTCACATACAAATTCATTAGGGGGATGCAGCAAGGGATTGGAGATGCTCTGCTCACCAGGGCGCCTCTTGGGGTAACATGGAATAATGGACACAGACTGACAGACAGCAGATTTAGGCTAGATATCAGGAAAAATTTCTTCATGGTAAGGGTGGCCAAAATTTGGAATGGGCTTCCAAGGGAGGTAGTGCTCTCCCCTGCCTTGGGGGCTTTAAGAGAAGGCTGGATAGGCATCTGGCTGGGGTCATCTGACCCCACTGCCTAGGCAGGGGGTTGGACTCGATGATCTGTTGAGGTCCCTTCCAACCTTAGCATCTATGGATAGATGGCATTTTTAGTGTCTGAGCATTGGTTGGTCAGGTTGTTTCTTGTCTTACCTCAGCAAGGCCTTGGTAACCTATTCCTTCAAAGTCAAGGTATCAAGGAGTGTCAAACCTCTCTGGACCTGTTCGTGATGCACCTACTAATGCACAACAGAGTGCGGTTAGCTCTGCTAATTACTTCATCTTGGAGTCAACAACGACTCTGAGGTCTGTGTAACCATCTATGGCACAGCTGTTCAATTTGTTTATGAGAATAGAATGGGATACCATGTTGAAGTCCAAGTACATGACATCTACCTCGACTCCTACGTCTAAGCATTTAGTGACCTAGTCATAGAAAGAAACACGGCTAGTCAGGCAGGATCTACCTGCTATGAACCCGTGCTGGTTGCCCTTCAGCTTTATATTACCTGCACTCCTACGAATATGATCCTTGACAATTTTTTCCAATGGTTTTTCCAAGGATAGAGGTGAGATTAACCAGTCTATAGTTACCCAGATCCTACTTCCTCCCCTTCCTGAAAATAGGTACCACCATTGGGCCTTTTCTAGTCCTCTGGGACCTCACCTGAGCACCATGAGTTCTCAAACAGTTGTGCCAATGTTTCTGCTATGACACTAGCTAATTCTTTTAGCACCCTTGGATGAAGCTCATCCGGTCCTGCTGACTTGCACACAAAAGTGTCTCTTTACTAGATTGGCGCTGACAGTTGGTGGACTGGTGTTCCTCCTGCTTCTGTCAGTAATGCATTTGGGAGATTTATTCATGACCAAGAATACAGAGCCAAAAAAACTCATTGAAAAGCTCTGCTTTGTCCCTCCTATCTGTCACCAACTGTCCTTGTCTAGCCTGTAGGGGTCCTATGCTGTCCTGCGCCACCTTTTTTCTCCCTATATACCTGAAGAAGGACTTTTTGTTGTCCTTAATTTTTGCTGCCAGCCTAAGTTCTAATGCTGCTTTGGCCTTCCTGATTCCCTGCAAGTGCAAGCCAAGGAGGTATACTCCTCCTTGGTAGCTACCCCCTGCTTCCACAGCCTCTATGCCCCTTTTTTGCCCCTAGGCTTTCCTGGATTTCCCTGTTTAGCCAAGAGGGCTTCTTGGCCCCTTTGCCCCCTTTTCTACACAGTGGGATTGCTTCCTTGCGAAACAACCATGCTTCCTGGACTCCCCATTTTCTCAATGCTCTTGAGCTTTAATGCCCCACTAACTAATCTCCTAAGCACACTGAAGTCAGCGTTTCTGAAGTCTAGTACTTCTGTCCTGCTGGTTACTTTTCCCACCTTTTGCCAGATAGTGAATTCAGTCAATTGATGGTAAATATCCCCTAGGTTACCTTGTACCTGCAGATCCTTCACCAGGTCATCCCCTGTAGCCAGCACCAAGTCCAGCAAGGCTTTCCCCCTAGTGGGATTGTATACCTCCTGCATTAGGTGGAGGTCCTGTATGCAGGTTAAGAACCTACGTGAATGGTTAGTTCTGGCTGACTGATCCTCCCAGCAGATGTCAGGGTAGTTTGGGTCACCCATGACAACTGTATCTCTTGGCCTCTGAGAGCTGCCCAGAGAATATGTTATATGCTTACAGCATGTTTGCTAAAGTGTAAAGATTTAGTCATTTCAAGGGGTGGAGTTGACATGCTAAATCCTCACATTTTTGCTTGCTCAGTATTTAGCAAGGAAGCTTGTGGTAGTTGTTCACTTTAGGCACCTTATTAGCCACTAGAGAGCATAGTTTTCAGCCACATCTAGCCACCCAACCACTAGAACCGTATTTTCACATAAATATCCGTATCCAAGACAGCTGCATTGCAAATGCATCGAACATACATGGAACTTTGGGAGATGAAGCTGAAAATTCCAGGCAGAATCTGCCACTCTGAACAAATCCAAGCCTATAGTTATATAAATGGACATACATATACCATTACAACGAGAAATTTCCAAAAACAAATTTTCTCTGCTATTCTACAAGTAGGTCATGTGGAGGGGAAAAAACTCTGAATAGATGCATCCCTCTGATGTGAACAATGGATTGATACAGTAATCCCAGTGGAAAAGTATACTTTTGCTCCAAGTCTAGAGCATTTACTCTGTTAATTAAAAATGGTCATGTAAGCCAATTAAGTTGTACTTGGCAAATAAAGCTGCTTTTTAAGAAACCAAGATGAAGACTATAAAATTATCTTGACATCTATGAAAGGTGAGTTTGAAAAGTTGCCAAAACTAGAGGTCACTGTTCAGTTTATCATGCAACCACAGATATTCTCAGAAATACTTTTAAGGCACAGGAAATGGCATGACATTTCTAAGCCTGTACATATCAACTATGAATTTTGAAGAGTTTAAAGTATCAATGATTAGGTCCTCAACTGCTGTCGGTTGGCACAGTTCCATAAACAGTCTTTTTTTTCTATGTTTGCCCAGTGCCTGGTACAATGGGATCAGGCTCCGTGAGTGAGATTTCAGGGTACTGCCATAGTGCTAATACCCGAGACATCTGTGGAACTAAACCAGCTGTGGGTTTGGTGTTAGGTTTTTTCTAAGCGTTGTCTATTCTTTGTTTGCTAATAGCACATACAGGATGGAATGAGAAGCACACAATTTTCTTCAGACTTAGAAATGTGGAGCTAGCCCTAGTCTGATGTCTCTGTGTTATTACCCCTCAGTAGGATACACCACAATAATACACATACATTAGACACCATGACCGAGGAGGAAGAGTTTGGCTAGGGATACACAAACAAGCTACTACAAAGTATGAGAAAGTGTGAATTTACAGCACCTGAGCTACTCTGTGGCAACTGTCCACGTGCACCTTCTTAAGTTACCTGGGCACACTTTAAGCAATTTCACATCCTAGTTTACCTAAAAATAAACCTGTTAATGTGCCCTTGCTCTTTGTTTTTCCAAGGCAATTTTGGAAGTGTGGAGAGTTTATAGTAGATAATTGAAGGCTTCTTTTCTATGTTATTTTTTTCTTCCTTTTATTGTTTTTAGCTATAGGCAGAAAGTCAAACTAGAGTGTTAGTTTTGCAGCAAACTACAAACTACAATAATTTCTCTGAAAGCAAGAAAAAGGCAAGAACTGGCAGCTGCAGTACAAGTATAAATTCAGCATTATATAGAGTATGTCACAACTTCTTTACACAAAAAAACAGAACTTTTTCCAGTACATACCCACACTCGAATTTAACTGCTTATACAAGGACAATTTAGCTGGTGGTATGTAGCCAAGTGAAGTGTGAGATTTACTTTATGGACTAAACAGTATATGAAATATGGGTACAGCAAGTCAGAAATCAATACAGAGCTACATTTTAATGCATCATGGCTTCAGACCAAAAACAATTGCTTTTTTCTCCATGAGCAGAGCAAGTTTAGAAAGAGATAATTCTTCCAAATTCTTTCCATTTCTCCGTGACCAAATCCCATACAAATGGAATCCTACATGCTGCATGTGACACATGATTTTGTAATACTAACCATTTTGAGTCAAAACTTGAAAAAACACAACACATCCTATAATCCCTACAGTGCTTTGTGTTTTGGTCTGCTACCCAAAAAAGATTAGGGCACTTGCCAACATGATCCCAGTCCATCATCCAGATTCAGTTTAAAATAGGTAGAAGGTTAATAGCAGAGAAACAAAACCTTAAGATGGTGGCTACATATACCTGGAAGCTGGATGTAAACTAGTAAAGTTTTGGTGTCAACAGAACTGAATGCATTTCCACTACATGAGAATCAGGCCTGAGAAACTTCAATAATACTACAAATAGGAGGGGGACATCAACAAATACTTATTTCCAGTCTTTCCAGTTAAAGCCAAAGATTACTTTGAAGACTGTGAAATTCTAAGATACAGGTTGCTTAGATAGGCAGGTATTTCTAGCTACATTTGACAGATGAGGAAATAGAGATGCAAAATACTAATGCCAGTGTATAAATCAATTTTTAGAAAAGGAATTGTGTGCTTTAGTCAATTTAGTCCCACAGACTTCAACAGGACTTGCATACAGTCCCACAGACTTCAATAGGGCTTGTGTACATGTTTGCACTTTACTGAATTGGGGACTTAAGTACATTATCCAAGGTTACATAGGAAGTCCCTGGCAAAGAAAATGTTACAAACACTGGTGCTGTTAGTGTCCTGTGCTCTTCCTGTTAAACCATGCTTTCCCCCTAGAGAAAGCCACGCTCAAAATGTTATAACCAGAAAGTCACCATGTATTTCCAGTCATCCATCTTGTGAAGACTATGGTTTAATTAGCTTTCTGTTGCCAGCCTGGTCTTGGATCCTCTCCCACTCAAGAGAAAATGTTCTTGCACTTCAAATTTTTCATGGGTGGTCTCTGGCCACAGTAGAATTGTTGCAGAATTTCTAGGTGTAGTGTACAAAACATTTCAGAGCTATGGCACTAGAATTCCCAGGTAAGGTTAAATATAAAAACTTACTGTGTGTAGGTATAGAAAACTTCCCAGAGAAGGTAGTGCAAACAACTTCAACTTTGTTTCCCTTAGTCTACATCTAGGTAAAGCACTGTTCAGCAATTACCTTAACCAGAAAAGGCAAAACTGGAGGGAGATATGGATTAAAGCCAGGATTCAGGCCTGTGTATTTTGTACAGCACCAAACTCAAGGGGGGAATACATGGTCCTTCCCCTAGGGAGCTAAAGGTTCAGTTATACTAAAAATAATCTGCCCCATGCAGAGATCAGAGAAGTTTTCCTACGTTCCACAGTTTGCTGGTCTGCCAGTTATTGGTTTCTGGGTTATCAAAGGAAAGTATTGTTTTCATCTTCAACAAGACTTTAAAAAGTAACACGGATATCAAAGTTAACTGGCTAAGTCTTTTTTATAGATAAAGAAGTTGAAACATGGAGCACAAGATTCATTCAACCAGACATTGATCCTCTCGTAACAAAAGGTCCTATGTGGCTGTATGTCTGGGACAAGATATCCCTATATCCATGCTATTGAATCCTGCTTTTAGCAGGGTGTTTCCAGCTACGTGGATAGTATCAAAACTGTACTTGGTCAATTATACCACAGTCCCTGGACACATACTTTTGTTTGTATAAATTACACTTTAGCAGCTGGCCGCCCTCAGATCCAGGAGTTGCAAGAACAGAACATAAAAAAGGTTTAAAGAAAGATGTGATCTGCGGTTTAATAGTTACACTTGCCTTTAATTCTGTTTTGCTCCAGATACAGTAGCAAGGACCTAAGAAGTTGAGCAGTGTACAAAAAGTAGGTCCAATATAATTAAACGTTCTTGGTAACTTAAAGACAAACGGATACATAGCTGAGTATTTTGTTTTTAAAGTAACTGTTCACTCTAAACAGGTTACTTTTTTTTGGTTCAAGATTTATCTTTAAAACTTATACTGTATATTTTACCATATCTACTTTTTACATTACCGCAAGCAAATATATATGAGGAAACAATGTTTAGAAACTTTGGCTTCTCCCAAAAAAGGTTATTTGAGAAGAATAAGCTGTCCTCTTTAAAATACTGGCTCCTGAAACATTTTAAATACCATTTTATAACAGCATATGCTGCAGAAACCTTACTTCTCTCCTCAGCAAGTGAAGATTTGTAATGCAGATGGTGAATTCAATAGTGCTCTCTCATTTACATGTTCAGAAACTTATATTTGTTTAGATTGGAAAATAATGGTCCAAGAAACAGTTCATTTCTGTCTTAATCATTTGAAAAGCTTCTTTCTTTTCTTTCTCCACTGTTTATTGTCCTTGTCTTCAGTATCATCAGGAGGGTCTGGCATTATGAAACCATCAGTCAGTTTATAATACACTATTGTGGAATCCGATTCAACTATGGCCAGGATGACAGACAGTGGTGAATCTGGTTTATCTAGCTGAGCACATGCTTTCTTCATGATCTCTCTTATCCTGACAGAAGAGAAAGAGAAAAAAGAGTCAAGGAGCAATCTAGTCATACATTTAAAAACAGCAAACCCAAAAGATGCAACACCACCTCTTTCTCACGGCTTATGTAACAGCAAATCATGAACATTTATTTCCAATGGATCTTTTGTCTTTTAAAGGATGTTCCTACAGGTACACACCAGTGATGATATTACTTAGTAACCAATTCATTTTACCATTCAAACCTTTTGGTATCATTAGATTAGCTGACACCCCTTCTGTTGTAAACCACATAAAAAACAAAACCAAAAAAAACCCAATCCAGCCGTCTGCCTTTGGTACATATGAATGTCATCATTAATATTTATAGGACAAGATAATAGGATGTTTTAGCTTACTGACACTCTTATGTTAATAATCATTGGCTCCTATGCATGTGGGGAGCCTGCTCTGATGCGCTGAAAATCCAGCGCATCAGAGCAGACTCAGTTAATCAAGTCTGCTGGAGCATGGAAATTCATGCGCTCTAGCAGCCCCGTGCGTCATGTGCATCAGCATCACCTCGCATCTTCATGCTGAAAAACTGGCAGCAGGGTGCTTTGAACTAAAACACGTCCAATGAGCTTTAGTTCAAAGTGCTCCGTTGTCATTTTTACAGCATGGGGACACATGGTGATGCTGATACATGTGATGTGCGGGTGCTTTTAATTAGTGCAGCTCGCTAATTAAAGCACCTGGCACCGCATCCAGGAGCATGTGTAAAAATGCCCTATATTTCTAGAGTTAAAAGAAATTCATTTCCTTTCTTAAATGCTAGAGAAAAATTAGAAGATGTTAACTTTTAGCTAAAAATTCTCCAATTGCACAGACTGCTGCAGGGAATGGATTCATTTTGACATTTCCAGTTACACCACCCAGGGATATATCAGTCGATTACATTCCTATCTTAATCATCTCTGCTTCTAGAGGTGCTGATACATTTGTCCCATATTGGATCAGCACTAATCTAAGGAAAATTGACTGTACCGGCAATCAGCTTTTTTTGGCTGATGTGGCCGATAATGCCGCCGATAAATGCCCTGTGCAGCACCGCATGCAGCTGGCCAGGAGCACAACCCGGCAGAAGGGAGAGCAGCCAGGTCTAGCCTTGTAAGTCTGTTGTGAGGGAAGGAGTATTGAGGGGGGAGGGTTGGGGAAATGACAAATTGAGGTCCCAGCATGAGAGAGTGAGGCTGGGGGAGGTGCTGCCCAGCCAGGGCGGAGCAGGGCACAACTCCCACCACTGCACACGCTCCAGGAGAGCATGGGGGGCACGTGCCATGCAGATCTGCATGTGGGGTGAGGGCAGGCTGCCACTGTGGGCTGGGATGGTGCTGGGCTCTCCTGACGGGGGTTGGGTCAAGCTGCGGCAGCACTGGGATGGGGCTATGGGTGGGGGGGCCTGCAATCACCCCAAAATTCACTGTAGCTCCCTCCCTCAGCACAGCTGCTGCCCACCCCAAGTACAACCCCCCTGCTGGGAAGAGCCCAAGTCCATTCCAGCCCCAGCCTGCAGTGGCAGCCTACCCTCACCCTGCATGCAGACCCAGAGGGCACACGACCCCCCATGCCCTCCCAGGGCATGTGCAGCAGCGGGATCCACCCACCCTCCAGACAAGCTGTTCACAGCTCCATCCCATGCTCCGCTCCAGCTGTGCAGCACCTACCCCTGTCCCTGCCCCCCCACCCCCCACTCCCTCCCTTACCACACGGTCCTTTATCTGCACCTCCCTCCTTACCCCTACCCCAACAGACTTACCAGCTGGACACTGTTCTCCAAGTGCCCAGCTGCATATTGGCAATCAGATCAGTATTGGCTGGTATGGCTCGTTAAAAAATTGGCCATCAGTATCAACCCAAAAGATTGCTATTGGTACACCCCTATATACTACTATGGGTTTCTAAGAGACCATTTGTCCTGACCTATATACGGTACAAACATATATTCACATGGCCCTCCTCTGCTTCCCCCTACAGGGTGTGTACATATGTGGGGAAAGGAAGCAGAGGAGGGCATTAGCATAATTTGATGTATGCCCCAGTTAAACACAGGGGCAGGCAAATTCTAGCCCATGAGCCACATCGGGCCCGCAGTGACTCCATTTCCCAGCAGTCCCCACATGTGTTGCGGCATCTGGTTTCCATGAAGACTCCAGGGGCAGTGGGGCCATGGCAGCACCGGGCCAAGGTTTCCATGGAAACTGTCCCCTGCAGCACTAGCAGGGCATGCAGCTGAATGAGGAGTTGCTCTGGGGCTGGGATCTTGCGACAGTGACGGTGTGGTCTGGAGCTGGAGCAGAGCTGCGATCCACTGCCTGTATACCCTGGGCAGGGATGTGCAAGATCCCAGCCCCAGAACAGGTCTTCCTCTGCAACCCTTCATTAAAAAATTAGAGGATCAAAGATAAATTAAATGGGATATGGTAGAGGATAATGCAGCACTGCCGACCTCTCCAGGCTGCTCGGGACATGACCCTTCCAGTGATATAATAGCAGTCTCAGAATTTGAACCCAGCTGTAGGACTGCAGTCAGACTTTGTGGGGGTGGAGTGGAGGTGGGTGGTTTGGAGTGGGTGCACTGGAGTGGGGGTGGGTGGTTTGGAGCCCCTCTGAGATGAGGGACTCCAATCCGCTCTAGCACAGGCTGGGCAAACCCCTGCCTGAGCTCCCTCCTCTCCCTTCTGCCCCCCCTCCCACCATGCAGACAGCACCAGGGACGGGGCTGGGCTGCATCCCCCCAGCCACTTGAGCAAACAGAAGTTAATGAAGGCGCTTCACTCTGGAGCACCTTCATCTGAACTCTCATATAGCGAGGGTTAATTTGTCATGTGATCGGGGACTTCTAAAGCTCTCTGCAACTGTGCACTTCTGTCAGGACATGACTGTAGAGCACTTTCAAGGGGCCGGTCATGTGACAAATGAAACTTCTGTCTGCACTCCCAATTACGCTATTAATAGGGCCTGCTTCAAAATGAGGTTTCTCTTCAGAGGCTTGCATACCATGAAACTAGAGTCACAATGGCACCCTCTAGTGACAGCATCTAATATAGTCAAAACCATAAATTGTGATTACTATTTTGGACAGCAGTATGGCATTGTTGTAATAAGTGCCACTTTTCAATAGATTAGTGAATACAATCTTTTAAAATGAAGCATACGTTTATGATAGCAGAATTACAGCATTTCTCTTTGCCATGTCAAAAATGGAACTGTACAGTACAATATATAATTAACTCAGTGCCTCAGGCTCCAGAATAGCCCTGTTCATCCAGAGGTTCAGGCTGCCTAGAAGTTCAGGGACAGATATCCTACACATGCCACCTTCAAGGGATTCATGCCAACAACTGCTTACTAAAACTGAAAGGCAGCTACATCCCCAAGAGAGCCTAGAGAACAATCAAGTATTTGTGCTGCTGGGAGCACAGTGGGAAGTCTGCTGAGCTAAAATATTCTGCAAGCATTTTCCCCCATTTTCTGAAGAAAAGTCATTGAATGTTAAAAAACAGAAGCAGCTAAGGTTTTGGGTTTCACCAGAAACAGATCTTGATCTTCAACAGAGGCAATGGGGCACAAAAATGCAGAGACAGGTAAGCTAGGGGGAATTAAGCTCTGCAGGAAGTGAGAAAATAAAAGAAACTCACTTTTCTGAATTATTGGAATATTCCCAGAGCAAGTGGCATTTTACTACTTCTTTCTAATGAAAAAAAAACCTTTCCCCATCTCTTAGATTTTTTTGCATTTTATCTCATCCATCCATGCCTGCAATTTTGCAGGGCAGATCCTGCTTCCAGCAAAGCCAGTGTGATCACAACTGGGCTCTGAATTTGTAAACAAAACCCTACCAACCACACAGGCCATCCAACTTGCAGGAGGTGAAATGGATTTCATCAAAAAGGCATTCATCATGGCTAATCCCAAAGAGATGGAGCCTTTTTGAAGCTCATGAAAGAGGCACTGCTGTACAAATCTACAATCTATAACAGTTGGCCTTTCTGAAGCCCTTTCCAGCACAGGGGCTTAAAGGGCTTTATAAATAATGAATTAAGACTAATAACTGCAAAGTAGGTATTCTAGCCATTTTACAGAAGAGTCAACTGAAGCAGTGAAATTACTTAGCTAAACTGTCAAATGGGATGTCTGTAGCCAAGGCAGAATTGCTACCTAGAACTGTGAAAGAGGCTAAACACAAGTCAAGGGCTTATTAGGCAGGATATTTTAAGTAGAAACTGGAAAGTGCTAGTATTATTGTACAAAGGCATTAGTAAGACCCAATTTCGAATACTGTATACCACTCTGGTCACTTGTAATTACAAAGAAGAAGAATTTAAACTAGAACAGGTACAAAAAGGGTTGCTAGACAGAGAAGCAGAGAATCTATCTTACAAAAAGAAAAATGGAATCTGGCTTGTTTAGCTTAGGAAAACAAAGATTGCAAGGGTAGGATTATTTTTTTAGAAATACAGTTGCAAGGTGAATATACCAGGAAGGGAGAAGAGCTATTAACCTACAAGAAAAAGAAAACAAGATCTAATAGCTACATGCTGGTCACAAAGAGTGAAACTGGAAGTTAGAAGGTGGTTTCTAATAAGCAAAACGAGTTAACTTGTGAACAGACTAGTGGTGGCAAGGAACCCAAACTGTTTCAAGACGGAGCCTGACACGTTTATGGAAGGGATAGAATGATGACTGGGTTATTCTTAGATCAAGGAGCAGTGACCATGTCTACACAAGATGCTGACTGTGTAGTTGTTACTGTACAGTCATTTAGTACTTTTATATACAGGTACTAAATGACTGTAGTAACTGGAGTTAATGCACAATAGCATTGCCAAACAGCTTAAGGTGAGTCTGGCTGTGCAGTAACTTGTTACTACTGTGCAGCAGCGTCGCATCATGCTTCATGCTACATGATGCTACTGCACAGTAGTAATGAGCTACTGCGTAGTCAACTTCTCATGTAGGCATGGCCAGTAGGTATGATAGAAATACCAAATATTTGGATGGGTTTAATGGGGTTGAAAGAAAAATCTCTGTGCAAATGATTTCTGGCTATCCCATGCTTCAGAGCTTCTGCTACGCTCCTGTAGAGGCTAAAAGATTCTTTTTCATCCCTCACCAAGCACTTGACACAGGCTAAAACATGCAAGTGCTCCTAAAAAGCACTTAGAAACTACTCAGGGTCCTGGCTGAAGGGTCTTGCTCATGTACTCAAGGGAAAACTGACTACTAAACTTGGGGGAGAGGGAAAAATTCCCTCTCCCCCAAGTCAGCCACATAAAAATACTCCAAGAGATCTTTGCCATTCTTTGGATTGCAGGGCATGGCCTTTTATTACATTAAAATACATTCAAATGAACCTAACAAATTCTTTGCCATTGCAACGACCAAGGCCTTGACAGCTCCCTTGTGTGCCACAGATCAAAAGCAGGGGAACACCTAGCTTTTTTTCTTCCCTTAGGACACTTTATGGCTGTGATGCAGGAATGGACAGACAGGCTGATCTTGTGGAGCGCTTTGGATAATTACTTGCCTGCAAATGCAGAGGCAGTTCCCATCCAGTCCTATGTTTCTTTTTAGATTTCCACTCTCACTGAGCCATATCCCTACTAAACAATTTACTCAAGGCAACCACTCTGGCTGCAACCCCATCCTTCATACGTAGTTACTGCTATAAAGCAAAGTGGGGAAAAAGGGTATTAACATTCCTGTAAAGTTTACTGGTGTTAAAAGTGGCAGCTAAAAATCACCGTCAAGATTAGAGGAAAACATTTCCACAATTTAGTTTCTGTATGTGACAGCAGTTTTTATTCGGGGGAAAAACAGTGACAGAAGGTACAAGCCATCAATTTAACCTGTTACGAGTCTTTTACAGGACAGGCAAAGGTGGCAGTGAAGTCGAGTACTAGTGGGAAATTCATGTCATTCACTCAGAAGCATAACTGAAGGGGGGGCAATTTGGGCAGCAGCCCCAGGCACCGCCTTAGGGGGCCTCAAAAGCAGCCATTGCTGCAGCGGAACTCGATTGTACCAAAGAATTCAGCAGAGCAGGAACCAGCGCTGCCCTGGGCATGGAGCTGTGCTGCTACGCCTCTGCATTCACTTATGGCAAATACAAGTAGCCAATACTAGTCACTTTATTTTAATGAACTTCTTGAAGGCTCTTAGGTACCACAATGAGAGGTATGATCCTGAAAAGCAAGGGCAGGGTCTAGAACCAATTTTAAAGAGAATTAGATTTCAAGTCAATACATCCATTCAAATGTATTTGAACGGGAGAGGGGCTCTTCTTGGGGTGGGGTAGGAAAACATGATGGAAAGAAGCAGTTCAGTAAAAGCAGATGGACTCCAGGCATCTTTAAAAAATGCACTGGTTTCCTGCCCAAATCATATTTAGTTAAATTTTCAAAAGAGCAAACTGGCCAAGCAGGAATCAGGATATGGGCAGTGACTGTAACAAGATAGAAAGAGGAAGACAAAATTTATTGTAGTGAAATTCCCTGTGCAAAAGCCTCTAATAAACAGAGGAAATACTGAATGCTCTAAGCAGTTCATATGTTGAAATGATAGCCAAAATGAGCTATTACCTTTCTTAACAAGAAAGCTGAAGGCTTTGAATTTGTCTTTTATAGCTCGATGAAAATTCACCATAAGCTTGACCAGACTGAACAGTTCCCTCCTCTTCATGCATGAGAAGATGCAATTCAAGGCTGGTGATTTAATGGAAGTTGGTTTCTGTACACACATGAATTAGTGCTTTATCTGACTTGTACAGAAGACACAGGCTGCTTGCTTGTAAAAACCAAGTCTCCACAATACTACAGAGGCAACAGAGCAGCCTAGCCTGAAAACAAATACTTTAAATATTGCTCTCAAATCAGATTTTGACCCAAAGTGTGGTATGCTGGGGGGGAAGGGCAGAATTGTTATCCTTTAAATCCGAGGCCCAATGCCCTTCATCTCAATTTTGAGGAAAATGAGGCAGGAGGAAAAGGTCACATTTTTAATATAAGAATAGGTGCCACCCTGTTTTTGAGGTGTGTCAGAATTATGGTTGTGAAGAGAACTCAAGGTAAAATGAACTAGAGAAATTATAGTATTCATAAATAGTGGAGGTGTAGAAAATAGTGGAAGAAACGATGACTGATCATTCTGAATGTGAATACCCACACTTACAGTTCAAAGGGGCCTGCACCTCAGTATTCATAAATATAACTAAGCAAAACTGTTTATGTATCAGTCGACAAAAACTTTCCCCAGTTACAAATTCACAGATGTTTAAAAAAAAGAAAAAATGAAAAAGTCTGGCATTCCTTTTTCTTCCCAAATTTTATGAAAACAAACTGTTCCAATTTATGACTGAACATTTCTGCATATATTCTTTCATGGGGAAACTATTTTTAAGCAAATGAGTTCTTCCCAGTCTGCTTGAAGCGTAAGCATTAAAGAACTGGGAATTTTATTTTTCAAATTTGCAGAGTAATCAGATAGGGCCTAGGAAAAAGTGATGCCCTCCCATATCAGTAACACAAATAACATTCTCTAAGCCAGTCATTTTCAACCTGTGATCCACGGATCCCTGGGGGTGCACAGGCTGTCTCAGGCATATATTTTTTTCTCGTTTTTAAGTGGGGGGAGTGCAGATGGAGGCCCCCGTGGTGATGGAGGGAGTGGAGCTGGGGCATGGGATGGAGCCACGAGCACCTCATCCGGGGGACACAGGGGGGAGGGGGGTGGCAGCTCACACTGCTACATGCCCTCCAAAAGGGCATGAGGGGGTGTCCCCAGATCAGCATGCAGGGCGAGGGCGGGCTGCCACTGTGGGCTGTGGCCGGAGGCACCAGGCTCTTCCCAGCTGGGTTTGGGCTGGGCTGAGCTTGGGGGGGGTGGCAACGGCGCTGAGACAGGGCTATGGGGGGTGGGGTGGGGGGAGGGACACAGCCACCCCAAAATTTGTCATAGCCCCCTCAAACCCCTCTCCCAGCACTGCCACCACCTGCTCTGAGCGCAGCCTAGCCCAACATCCCTGCCAGGAACAGCCAGGTGCTGCCCTAGCCCACAACGGCTTAGTCCCGTGCCCTGCCCCAGCCCCACTCCCTCCCCCACCGCAGGGACCTGTATTTGCCCCTCCCATGCCCCTTCCCTCACAACAGATCGACCAGCTGGACCCAGCCGCTCTCCACGCTGCCGGGCTGTGCTCCTGGCTGCCCACGTGCTGTGCTGTGACTGCGCACATCCATGCAATATTTATCGGTCACATCAGTTTTGCGTACCCCCTACGACCTTTTTAAGTACCCCTAGAGGTACACGTACCCTCGGTTGACAACCACTGATCTAAAGGGTCCGGGAAAGATGACTACGATCAATCTGTATGCGAGTACCCATACTTACAATTCAAAGGGGTCTCCACCTCCATTTGAAATTTTTTAGGAGTCTCTAAATAAAGAAAAGTTTGAAAACCACTGCTCTGCAAAATACCTGCTCTGACAAACCTGCCCTGACAACGACCTTTTAATTCTACAGAAGCTAAAAAAAAAAAAAAGAATGAAAAGCTTTTTAAAAGCTCACTGAAATCCTGTGTACACTTGTAGATATGCTTCATTTTGTTTGTAAGAGCAATGTCATTGACTGGAAAGGGTTTGCCTGTGCTTAAAAAGCTTTGCCAATCTGGGAACTTAATTCTGAAACACTGACAATTAGACACAGACATAGTTGCCTGGCTGCATTAATTGACAGACAACAAGCAGAGCCAAGGAACTAGGTGGCCAAGATAAATGGATTCCTCTTACAGGGCATAAACAAGGAAGAATGACTATTTAATTCAGCAGGGATCAAAAAATAGTTTGCCAGGATGTGGAAGGCCTCCATTTGGTTGGGGGAAGGGATGATGACACGAGAAAAATAAAATAAAATAATGAAACAGAATCTTGTTCTCAAGGTGTTCACTCACAGAAGTCTCAATAGGTCCCATTTTAAGCACACAGGCAGTGGAGTGGGCACATCCTCTGCCTATAGAGCCCAAAGCTGCTTGTCATTTTATGTAGTAAAATCAACTATAGGATTGTAGTCAGCATGGGCCAGACCCTGCTTCCACTGAGGTCAGGGAGTGTTTTGCAAGACATTAATATGAGGAGTACTGGGCTTCGTGCAGGTAGGGTGGGGTGCCCTGTCTATGTGGAGCTGCTTGCTGGATTGAGGCCTCGGACTATAAGCAAGACTGCTTTTCCTTCTGAAATTGTCTGAATTAATCTGATGAGCTCAGTAGCATGAGGAAAAAATTGAAATCAATTACCACATTTCAAAACCAAGCTTCAAGGTGATGCGAGAAATTGTTGTAAAAAAGCTATACCCCGATCCCTCTCATTTTTCTTAGCGATTCCTACTGCACTTTCAATACAGTCCCTTCAAAGACTTGCTTCCCAGACAAGAAAGAATCCGCATTCCCTGCCTAGTCATCTGGAGAAGCAGAGCTGGCAGGTCTCTAAAGCTGTTTTGAGGGGAAAAATCATGACCTGAACAGCTCCTACCTGCTCTAAGACCTGGTGCTTACTAGCTAAGTAAATACTGTCTGTTTGGTAACTTCTTCTGTACTGAGCTCATTGTTTCCCAGTCAGGTGTAGTAAAAACTACAGACGCTGCATTTCAAACCCTGATTTCACCCTTTAAAACAACATATTTTGAATTTACAGAAGCTCCTTTGTCCTTTCCCATCCAGTAAAATGAAATGCAGAAAGAAAAAAAAAAGCAAGCGCATTTTGCTCAAAAGAAAAGCATTGCTTCTCAAATAGCAAATGCTTTTCTTGCCATGAGCTAACTGTGAAGTGGTATTGTATATTGTAGGAAATGACAATAGGTACTTGTGACCAGCAGCAAGCTTGAAATTTTAGTAGAAAAATGGGCCATTGTCAGGAGGAGGAGCAGGGTTGTGGAAAAAGAGTCAGAGATACTGCACTTCCCACCTACTTTAAAAATGCGTTTTAGAAATAGCCTGTATACGTGATGTATGACTTTGGGGCTATTTACAGTATAATGATTTCTCTAGACCAGTAGATCTCAAGTTTTATATAATTGAGGCATCCCTCCCATAACTTCAATACAACTTCCCATAACTTCTGTGAACTGAGCTGCATCCCATTTCAAAAACGAATTTATTATAGTACTTACATGTTTGAAGAGGGGCAGGGAAGGAGAAGGAGCAGCTAACAGGGAAACGCCAGCACTGCAGTGAGTTGGGGGAAGAGGAAGAGTGGCTGGAAAGGAAGACTGTGGCCCTCATCTTGCTTATCTCCTCTCTTCCAGCAGCACCCCACTGAGGCTGTCATAGCACCTTGGTTGAGAATTACTGCTGTACCTTTTGCATAATATATA
Organism: Alligator sinensis; assembly: GCF_000455745.1. Lineage (NCBI taxonomy): Eukaryota > Metazoa > Chordata > Crocodylia > Alligatoridae > Alligator > Alligator sinensis. The sequence continues at coordinate 43,440 of NW_005843306.1, forward strand.
TCCCACCAAGAAAACTGACACTGAGCTGCATTATGCACATCATCAGATGGGAAGGGGCAGGCCTTCCCATCAGCAGGCATTCATGAAATTTCAACATAGGTATGTTTGGGAATGAGCTTTGTGCCCTTTTTATGGTGACCCTTGAGGCACCAGTCATGGTATACTGGAGGCACAGAATCATATATTCAATTGTACCAATACATTGAACATACTATTTTCCTATTGGGTATAAACAAATACAAAGTTTTAATGAACTCATCTACCAGTTGAAAACTGTATTAGCCAGAACATATTTTAATGACAACATAGCTGATATATTTACTCTGCAGCAAGGACTGGTCACAAACTGTACTTTTAGTCAATGTAATTCATTCACTCTGCCACTCAAACACATATCCTTCCAGTAATGGATTCCATCCACGCTGATGCCAGAAACAGAGCAAACAGTACCACCACAGTACAAACAAATTCAAACTCCATGAACGTAAAGCCCAATGAAAAACCAGAAGATAGGATGCAAGTTTGTGCAGCACTTCCCAGATATATGCATGTTAAAACAAGAACTGCTGGCATCCACCCAACACCAGAGTGGAAACCTTGATTCTCTGATGGAAAACCACCACACACAAGTAAACCAAAAAAGGCATGTGTATAAGTAAGTTCACTGAGACTAGCTAACATCCCTCTCTGCTAGTTTTCCCTTCCCTCCAAAAGAAAAAAATATTGTGTATCATTTTCCAAACCCCAAATCTTGAATAGCAAAACACCTTTCTCTAAGCAAGAGAGAAAAAATGAAGGATTTATTCTTATGACTGTATCTGACAAAAATAACCCCAACCGAGTGAGAATAAATATTTATTTTAGGTACTTTAGAAGTACTAACTTTTCTGTATAAATCCCTTGAGAGGCAATTCTTACCACATTACAGAGGAGAACAAATGAGACACAGAAGGTAAAAGGAGTCAATGGCAAAGATCCTTTGTTCAAATCCTGCCTCGCAAACACACATCACTGGGTGTGTTTATTGTTAATTAAATTTTATTTAAAATTTGCATGTGTTTCCAAAGTTTATGAACACAGACTCTTCATCCTATATTGGAAATCATAAACCAGGGGTGGGTAAGTCTTAAGAAAAAAAAATAATCTATGAAATGTTCCAAATACTAGAAGGAATTCTGCTCACATTAGAATTTGTTCTCTCTCTGCAATTTAAAAAAAAAAAAAAAAAAAAAGAATGTTTCTTTCAGACCTTAATCTGAGTTGCCAGCCGCCCTTTCACTATTCCCTCCCTCCATTTTATCTTACTACTATACCAGCATGAAGTATCTGGTAATCACCTGCTCACCTCTCATGGCTGAATGACATGTGGACAGGTGTGGGCACCACCACTTGGAAGCTCTCAGTTTCTCTCTCGCGTCCCTGGAGATATACTAGCTGCAACTCTGCTAATCCAAAGCATGTCACCTCTGGCCAATTTCTCCCTTGAAGTGTCCATTATTGAAAAGAGAGAATAAAAACATAGGTCTCACTCAGTTTGCATTGTTGAGACTAAAGCTAACTTCCCACTGCCTTTTTATATTTTATTCGTCTGAAAAATACTTCTCCCAAGATTTTTTTTCCTGTTCAGCTTCAAGTTATCAATTTATGAATAATACTTCTGCAAAGTGACTGACAGTCATTAAAGGCCAGATCCTCAACTCATTTCATTCCAAATGTCCAGCACTGGACTGCTGGGCCACCTTCGGCAAGACACTTCCCCTTTCTATACCTCCATTTCCCTCCTTCCTTTCATTTTTATTTACTTACATGGTAAGTTCTTTAGGGCACAGGATGTCTCCAATAATGTACCCAAAGAGCACCTAGCACAATCTGACATCAATCATAGTTGAGGGCTACAGTTACCACTGTAATGCAAAGAATAAACTTTCCACCCCAGGGCACCTAGCACTAGCTATCTCCATGTGCCCCACTGGTAGCTGATTGGCATAACACTGGGTCAGCAATCTCATAGGAGGGCCAGATCAAAATAACAGTTTAGTCTGAGGCGGGTTAGCACTTCCAACCTGGCCACCACTGCTTCTCTATGCTACTGATGCATGAGTGAGCTGCCAAATGCCCCCACTGCTGAATTGCCTTGTTGCTGAAATGCCAACAACCCCTCTGTAACTGTAAAAAAAAGGATACTGGGCTAGATGTCTTGGCCCAGTCTTATGTCTTATGACTTGGCTAACCTCAGATTGTCATATGCTAAACCAGAGGAGGCCAACCTGCAAGCAGCACAGGTGTAACAAGTGACATGGGCTTCACAGGCTGAATGAAATTGCTTGGCAGCCTGGATCTGGCCCACGGGCCATAGATTGCTGACCCCTGGTGTAACCAACTACTGTCCTGTGCTTAATTTTGGAGGGGATACCCAGGGCATGGGATCTGTACTCTTAGTATGTAGGTTTTAAGAGTCACAATGCATACTGTGTCAGTTTATTGCTCGCATTTCTCATCCCATACTGGCAAAAGTTCACTGATTTACCTTCTAAGAGGTCCAAGTAAACCAAGAAAGCAGCATAGACTTGAGTGCTGTCTGCTACATCCATCGACATCATCTCTGTAAACTGAAACCCGACATGCAACAGTGATGAAGTAGAAGCTCTATATATCTAAAATAAAAGTTTTCCATAAAACCCCCAAATAGGTAACATACATAAACTCTTCCAAAAGAGCATGAGAAAGCATGGACCTTGTTTAAAGTACTACTAAAATTCAGATAGAGAGTAAGTGCCAATGAAAATTGGCCTCTTATAATAATATATTTTTTAAATTACACTTCTGGTGCACTCACAAAAAGGAATAAAAGAATCTTGACTGTTCATGGAACAGAGCTGTGTTTGTGAAGAAAAGTAAAACTCTCAGAACCTATTTCTTCTGTGTTATGTCAACATAAGATGGCCAGTTTATACAACTCAGTGTTTTTGTATGTTAAAAAATTAAAATTAATTCAAAAAGCTGAAAGTCCCAGTGATTTAGAATGGCAAGATTTACAGTTCCAAGCCCTCATAATGCACACAATAATATTCTTTAATAGCTCTGATAACAGAATGAAAACAATGCACAAGATGCACTTAAAGATTTTGGAAAACTTATGACATTAAAATCACATCATTCCATTGAATATCCCTCCTCAGGAAAAGGCATAACTTTGACAACACCAAGAATTAGTTATCAGAAATGTGTTACTTCTCTAGATCAACTGTTTTAGAGCCATCTAAGACAGAGTTAATATCCTAAAGCAGCAGTTCCCAATCTGTGGTACATGTACCACCAGTGGTACGCAAACAACCTGTGAGGGGTACATGGCAGCAGCAGGCCAGTGCTGCACATTGCAGTGAAGGGCGCAACCTCTGCCTGGCTGTCTGTATCGCCAGCACTCCCTGTGCGCACATGCAGCTCTTGCATTCATTGGGCATAGGAGGAAAGCCCCGCGTGCTGGGGCCATCTGCTTTCCCAGCCAGGGCTGCAGGGCACAGGAGGGAAGCCTTCTTCCTGGCACCTTCACCTGGGAAGCGGGGAAGGCAGCCAGCTCCAATGTGCAGAGCTTTCCTCCTATACCTGGCAAGTGCAGGAAGCACTGGCAATACAGACTGTCTGATAGAGGATGCGCTCCTTGCCGCGATGTGCAGCGCTGGCTGGAGTCATGCCCTGCCGAGTACGCTGAGCACCCCCACGTGCTGCTGCACCCTGTGGGGGGGGGGGGGGGGGAGTGCAGAGGCCCCCCCACTCCCAACATACCCAAACCCTGCCCCCAGAACCCACCACATATACACAACCTCCCAACACAGCCTATGTTCCCCCCACACACCCTCACAAACCCCCAACACACCCTACCATATACACACCCCACACTCTCTACACCCCACCTGATGGTACTTAAGGTTGTATCGTTTTAAATTGGTGGTGTGCAATCTGTCAGAGCTTGGGAACTGCTGTCCTAAGGAATTTACAAGTAGAAGGTCTTTAGGATCAGAATGATGTTTAAAAAAATGCCTGCGAAGCAACATGCAAATAAATAATATCAAAATAATAATGAAAATTCATTATAAAAACAGGAGGAGAAATGAGTGAGTGGAAAAGAAAGGCACTCTGTACCACTGTGTCTGTCTTGGTTCTATTTAAGTGCTCATCACATAAACTATAGATTGAAATGTATTACTGTAATTGACCTATCCTCTCTCCTCTCCCAGGGAATTCCAATCATTGGTTTTCTTTTATTTAGCTGAGTTGCTTCAGTAGAGAGGTAGAGATGGAGAGAGACTAATGGGGTAAAGCTATTGCAGAGCAGCCAGCTTGGATCTGTTAGCGGTCAAAAAAACCCAACAAAAAACATTTCTTCAAGAAATCAAGCAAAAGTCCTCGTGAAATAGGAGGCAACAGCGGAGAAAAAAACCAAAAAACAGCCAGGTTTGGTTTTTAATGAACGGGCTTTTAGCCACCTGAAATACATGGAAGAGGCAAACTCAAGGTAAAATTCACTTTCAAGGTTCTGAATAAGCTGCTGAAGCAGCTTGTGGGTTGCTGTTACTAGGCATGTCTACACATGAGCTTTAATGGGCAGTAGCTTATTTTACTGTGCATTAAAGCATCACATAAAAAACCATGCTATTTCACTAATGCAGTGAAATAGACTACTGTGCATTAAGCATCAACTAAAAATCACACAGGATCATTACTGTGCATCAAGGAAACCTAATGTGCATTTGTTTAGTCTTCAAGGGCATTTGTAGATGAGCTGGGGTGGGGGGGTGCTAATTAGCTCAGCTCCAAGAGCTGCACTAATTCAAAGCACTGGAGCATCACCTGCATCAGCATCCTCGCACTGAAAAAAGGCAGCAGAGCACTTTGAACTAGAGCTTGTTGAATGAGCTTTAGTTTAAAGCGCCCCACAGCCATTTTTCAGCGTGGGGACGCTGATACATGTAACACTGGAGTCTGCTGGAGTAAGGCGATTACCAGGGCCAGCCTGTCCTATCTTGTGAAACCTGCAGCCGCAGGGGGCCCCGCAGCCAAGGGGCCCCTGCAGCCATGGACTCTGGTGCCACCCCCTCCTGCTCCGGCTTCTCCGCATCAGGGGGCCCCAAAACTATAACTTGCAGGGGGGCCCAAAAACTATGGGCCAGCCCTGGTGATTACCACGCTCCAGCAGACTGCTCCAACACCTAAAATGACAGGGCATCAGAGCAGCCTCCTTGCACGTGTATAGGAGTCCTCGGACTGGAGGCACTGCATGTGATGCTCAGTAGGAAAAGCACCTTAATGTCGCACCTTAGTGTCCACCTGCTCGGTACAAAACAAAGCGAAGCAAAAAAAACCCCCAAAAACAAAAACCAACCCCAAAACCACCCCTCAAATCCCAGTTTGGGTACAGATGGGTGAGAAACAAATCACCATTTGTTGCCTCTCTCTTTAAAAGGCAAATCAAACAACATAAAATAAACCCAAACCAAACGTGACTGCAAGATACCCGTCGCTCTCGGGCAGGGGGCTGGTGAGCAGCCGGACGGGCTGCAGGACGAAGGCGCGGGGAGCACGTATGGCTGCAGAGCTGCGCTGTGACCGCCCCTGGCCGCATCCAGCTGTGCGGCAGCTGCAGGGGCAAAGCTCCGCTGTCCCCGCCCCCGACCGCCAGAAGGCCCCGCCCACCTTGGGGTGAGTCGCCATCCAGTTGCTACGGGCGCCCCGCTCTTGCCCTGCCGCCGGAGCCCGGCCGCTGCTGCTGCCCTCCTCCTCCCCGTCCATGCCCTCCCACGTGCGCTGCAGCTTCGCTCCGGGCCGCGTCCGTCGCTAAAGCTCTCCCCGCCGGAACAAGCGGCCGCGCGCTGTGGTTCCGCCCTCCCTCTGCGGCCGCTCGCGTCTCTCTGGCCTTCTTCCTCGCTGGTGGCCCCGTGGCTGTGCTGGGGTCGGGGCAATGGCTCTAACTCGGTGTTTCCCACGTGCAGCGCCGCGCACCGAGAGCTACCGGGTCTCCTCGCTGCCCCCGGGAAAGAAGGGAAGCCCCAAGGTCCCTGCAGCAGCTGGGAAGGGTGATTGATGTAAGGAGGGAGGGAAGTGGGGACTAGAGGAGACCCTGGCTGGAGGTAGAGGGGTTGAGGTTGAAGATGAAGCAAGGAAAGTTTAAGTTACTAATAGGAAGAACTTTCTCAGCAGGAGGGTAGTAAAGCACCAGAGCAGGCTACCCAGAGAGATGGGGGACTCTCCATCCTTGGAAATTGTTAAGGCCCAGCAGGACCAAGCTTTGAGTGGGACGATCTAGTTGGGGCTGGTCCTGCTTTGAGTATGGCCTTGGACTAGATGACCTCCTGAGGTGCCTTCGGACCCTCGTTTTCTATGATATTATGAATAAGAAGGAAAGGAAGGATCAGTAGTTCAGTGAAGCAGGGTTTTAATTATGGGGGTGGAAAATAGAGCAAAGAGTGATATGGTGAAAAAAATAAGGCCAATCAGAAATGTGTTGCTTCTCTAGATCAACCGTTCACTGATCTGGGCAGCAGAAGAGACAGGGAAGGAAGTAGGGGGGAGGGAGAGATGAGGTTGGCAAGAATAACAAGAATAAGCCCTGAAAAATAGCATGACAAAACTCAGTCCTAGTGAAAACACCACTGGGAAAGAGGCTAAGCCAGCTAGAGAGAAAGCCTAAAGGCTACTATGCACTTTAGTTCTTCACATGTAGTTTGTATTGGGTGTTCAGTATCCTTAGCCTTTTAGTGCAGTTATACAGAGCCACAATGAGCTAATGAGTGTTTGGGGCAGTGAAAACCTATAAATAAAGGATTCCTGCTTCCCACTACAAAATGGGTTGCACAATCCAGTGTGCAGACTTAGCAGAAATCACCTTCTCTGGCTATCTTGGCACCTATTTAGTTGAATTTCAAACAGTTATAAAGTCAGATCCCTCCCTGTTATGGATTGCTAAGTGCTTGTATCTGCTAGTATTTAAAAACAAATATAGGCTTCCTAGATTTAGGGAGTAATAGGCAATATTTTGCAACTACATTAGATGAAACAATGCAAGGCTTCGGCTGGGGCATTGTGCTCAGTTTTAGTTAGCCTTTCTCGTGAAAAGTTTGGCAGAGACTGAAAAGAGCAGGAGGCAGGCAACTAAAGTGCTTAGAGGATAGACATGGACTGGAATTATTTAGCTTTGCAAAGAGCAAATTAAGGGGAAACTGGTGGAGCTGTTCAAACTTAGCCAGGGCACAGTGAAAAGTTAACAGTGCCATCTTTTACCTTGTCCCAGTATTTGGCAGCAACGGGTTTTATAAATGAAATATATTATAAACAAGTCTTTATTTAATTGGGCAGATAACCAATGTGGATTTCACTGGTGCAGGAGGTCACTGAGGACCAATCCTACACTTGTTCAGGCAATTCTGATGAATTTCATCTAAGAGCATAGCTTTGATATTACACATACAACCAAACTTCTTTGTGACCATAAAAGTGATTAAAGCTCTTCTTTTGGCAGAAAAGAGATGACTGATTTCAAAGCACTTTCTGAGCTATGAGGCCTGTAGAAAAATGCTGGCAACTGTGCCATATTCTGCTGAAGAGCAGAAGAACAAGTGGCTGTGTCTCCAGACCGGCGGAAGAAAAAACTTCATAAGCTCTTGCGTGGTGTATTCTAGGGATCAGTAGATCTAAAATAGGGCTGCTTACAGATGTATTCCCCCCCCCCAAAAAAACCCCCCCACAAACAAACCCAAAACAACCTGGCACTTTAAACTCCATGCACCCCTGTGCCAAGCCCAGTGCATGCCAGAAGAGACATTGTATTAGTTGGACCTGGCTTGTCCAAAGTCTGTATAGATCAGGCACTTTAGAGGGGCTTTTTTGGTGCTTTTATCTAATAGCTGATTGAATCAGCTTTTAGGTAAAAGCACCAAAAAGCCCTGTTGAAGAACCTGATCTATACAGATGCTGCAAGAGCTGGGTCTAACTAATGTGCTGGTTCTTTCAGTAAAGTGCTCCCCCCACCCCACCAACATCTGTCAGTACCCCGTAAGCAACGTGAATAAAGGAATTTGCTGAACTAACAGGGACAATGCCTAACCTGCCAGAAACAGTACCTGTAGCCAAACAGGCTCCACATTTTAGAAAGGATGTGGAGAAGTTAGAGAGGGTCCAGAAACAGGCATGAAAAACAGTAAAGGGCTTGGAAGGAAAGTCATATAAGGAGGGGTTGAAAGAGATAGGCTTGCTCTGTTTGCATAAAAGACACTTAAGAGGGGGCATGATAGTTGTCTTCAAATATCTGAAGGGCTACAGTGAAGAAGAGAGAAAACACCACTAATGTCTTGCTGCAGAGAGCAGGACACAAGCCAATGGCTTGTAGTTGCAGCAATGTAGGATTATACTGGATATCAGGACAAATTTCTTCACTATTAGAGCAGTGAGACAGTGGAATTGGCTGCCTAAGGAACTTGTGGAATCTCCATCATTGAAGATGTTCAAGAAGTTGGATAAGCATCCATCAGAGATGATCCAGAAGTAGCTATTCCTAGACTATTTATGAGTATTTCTCATGCTTCTTGGGCTTGCTGACTGCCACATAGGGCTGGGAAGAAATTTTTTCCTTCCTGTTGCTACAAGTGTTGGGAGGTGGGAGCCACAAGGGGTTGCCTTCCTTAGAAGCATTGAGTGTTGGCTGGAGCCATGGCTGGGGATTTTGACTGGAGTGTGCCAATACTGTTGGGACTGTTGGCTACAAATGTCCAACTCGGGATCCTTAAAATTCTGGTTTATTAGGCAGATTGAAACACTGTAATGAAGTCAAATCATAAACCTTGGGGCTGGTCCCCCCCACACACACACAGTAGCTAGCTACAAGAGTCGGGTATACCTATCCCACAGGCGCTGGAGTCTGCCGTCGATGACCAGTCGAGGCTTCTTCCAGTGTGGTGTTATCCTCTAGAAGGGGGTCGCTGGCTGGTCCTTCTGGCTGGACAGGTCGGGTGCTGGTCAAGTTGGAGACCAAGAGGGCATGCCTGAGGGTCACTGCTTTTTATCTGTCCCTGGCAGACTTTGGTGACCCCCCAGTTTTCAGGTTTGCCCAATCCAGGGGTCTTTGACCCTTGTGGGACTTCGCCCTCGGTGGCTACTGGATGGCATCTGTCAGCCCCAGGGGTTGTCCACATGTATGTGCAGGTTTGGGAGTCCATTGATGACTTCTGATTAATTACCGCTGTCATGAATAGGGCTCTGGGAGCGGTTGATCTGGAGATATTCAGCCCCAAAAGTTGGTCCCCGGGGTTGATTAACTCAGACCTGGCCTTCTAGCCCTTGAACAGTGAAGTTTAGAGAATTCCCGGTTGCTACATTGTCTCCTATTGATTTCTTCCCTGGGTTGATTTGCTGTTTTCGTAGGTGTTAATTGACTCTTGTTACTGAAGCCTGCTACTGTGTTACACATTCAATCACTGATTCACTAGCTCTTTCAGGGGCCCGCCTCATGCAGGGAAGCTGCAGTTTGATTCCTGCCCTTGTTAACATTGTAACAATGTATAACTTATTTCTGAAACAAAACAGGTTGCGTTAAAAGGTGAAGAGTATAAAATGTAAGCTACAAGAATAATGCTATGGCACACAAATAGATAAAAATACCAAAATACAAGGGGAGATACCAAATACACACATACAAACTTTAAAACACAATTCCTTATCTTATAGTGAAAGAAAGAGGAAGGAAGAAATGGTAGAAGAGAAACACATCCAAAGAGGGGAGAGCAAATGCAGGCAAGAGGAAAAGGGGGCTTTCTGCTACAGGACTAAACCTAGAGGTTCCTGGCTAGAGGGTCTTGCCTATCCACTCAGGAGTAGGGCAATTGCTACATTTAGGTTCAGGAAGGAATTTTACCCCATGGTCAAATTGGTGGATTGTGGGGGTTTTGCTTTCCTCTGTAACAGGGGATGTAGCCAGGGGCAGATCAAGGGGAGGTGTGCTTGCAGCCCTGCTTTGATTCCTGGTACACCCAAAAGCCAATGTCCTGGCAGTGGCAGGGGTGTTTCTATTTAGGCAGCAGTGATATAGTCAATTGACTTCATAGCTCATCATAATTTGCTTGATTCCTTCTAAACTCTTCATTCCACATGTGTGAATGACCCTCTTTCCTTTTAAATGGTCTTTAATGGTTCCACGACTCCAGCTTGCCTTCCTTCTTCAGTACTGCTCTCTGTTCACTGATCCTAGTCACATTGCACTCACTTCCTAGCCCCGATGACAGTTTTTAACTCTAGCTAAAAAGATTAATTCCAGTGTGGAAATATAAACTCAGGTGAACATTAGCTCTGGGGTGGAAATCACTTTCAGCATTGGAGGCAGTGTTCAGATGTTCAAGAAGGCTAGATTTTGTTTTATGAATCTAAAAACAGAGACCTACATTTAACTGATGACTGAAACAAGAGCTTTAGATTAGTTTTGCCTACTGTTTTGGGGTTTTTTTTTATAAATAATATAGGATATAGCAAATTAATGTACATTCCAATATATTCATTTTTTGCTTCCATCTTAAATGGAATGCTATAGCTCTAGGCCTCTACTTATTAGTGAAGTTCTAGTTTCTAGTTTCTTTTTATCAGGAGAACAATGTGTTATGTTATATGTGATGATGAGGCACCACTCCATCTGCACCTCCTTTTGCAAAATCCTAGATCTGCCTAAGGGTGTGGCCCTCTTTGGATTTCTCAAACAGCAGTGTAATTAAGGATGGGTGAGAGTGGCATCTACCCAGGGTGCCAAGTTATGAGTGGGTGCTGGATTCACTCCTTCAACCCTTACAGAGTCCGCAACCCAGCAGGGAACTTATGCTGAACTCCAAAACAGTCAGGACAGGCAAAGTAGCAGCAGCTCAGCTGGGGCAGCATGGGTAAGACTGCTTCTCCTCAGCCCCCACTCTCAGAATCTATGTGCCCTGCACCTGCTCTTGGAACACGTGCCATCCGGCCCCACCTCCCCACTATCAGAACCTGTGTCCTCCTTGCTCTCCCATAGAGTTTACCCCAGGCACCAAATCTGCTTGTCACAGCACTTCCCTCAAGAATATTTAACAGCTATTTACTGTAAATACATAATAAAGCAAGACAGTAATATGCATCATAGCAGTAGCTGCTGACATAATGAAAGTCTGCATTTTTGGATGCTTGACCCATGCTACATAACTGGCATTAAAGAAATCAAATTCAGTTTCTTACCAGCATTCCCATGTCACACCCTTTCAATACATTGCTAAACACATTTTATGGTTTTGAGATTAAAGTTATTTTCTACAAAGGATAGCAGGACTATTCCTCCTTTGTATCAGTCAGATGAGTTGTGCAGTGTAGTAGGATGTAAGAGAGAAGAGGAGGAAGAGTATCAGTTCCTGGTTGCTGCTAGAGGTGTGGTATTTGACTTGATAATCTGATTCAAAATGGTAACTCCTGTTTTTAAATGGCATTGACTGCTTTTAACAAAACAAAAAAGCAAGTAATGTGAAAAGTATTTATGCCACATGTGATTTCCATTAACACCAATGAGATTTCTGTAATTAAAACTGTTCTCAATGTCTTGAACACACATTAGATCAGGAATGGGCAACACCCAGCACACATGCTAGAGTGTGGCATGCGAAGGCATTTTGCTTGATGCACGCCTCAGGGCACACAGTGGGGAAGGGGCCAGGGTTGCACTGCCACCACAAGGATTGGGCCCCTCATGGTTCCCCCACCATTCTCACCTGGCACGCCGACATCTTACAAGTCAAGGTTACAGGTGTTTTTGGCACTGCCCAAAAATGTTGCCAAACCCTACCTTGGGTGGTCTTTTTCCAGTTGGCTCTATTGTAGGAGGGGATGTACAGGCAAAAGCAAGGATTGTGGCCTTCTCTTCTGTGCTTCCAGGAAGAAATAATCTTCTTCTGGCCCTGAGCAACAGAAGGTTGCTATTGCTTACATTGAGCATTAGCTCAGTTGTGTTGAATCTGTGTTATGGTACAACATCAAGGTCTTACCCACTTTCCTATGCCAGACAGAGGAGCAGGTGTACAACTTCTGCTGTTCCCCTGTACCTGCAGCATAAATGTTGGGAGGCTGCACAAATGCAGATGTGTAAGTAGGAAGCTTGGCATCCTGGGCAGAGCTGCTGTGGAGTGTCTGGGGCAGAGCGGGGAAAGGTGCTGAACACTGGAGAGGGGCAGGGCAGAGGTGTATCAAGTGCTGAAGAGCAAGGGTATGAAGTTCTGCAGGATACTTCTGACACCCCCTCTATATTAGTGTCCCTCTAAATCAGTGATTCTTAACCAGATCCTTTCAAGGGTGCCATGGGGTGCCATGCAATGTTAGCACTGCTAGGTGTGCAAATATGATTCACATGATAAACCCAGGGTTTCAAATAGGAACCTGTAGCATTAAAAACATGCTGCCCTGTGGTGGTCTTTCTGAGTCCTTTGCAACAAACAAATTTCTCTAATTTTTCTGTAGTCAAAAAATTAAAACTAAGAACCAGAATTTTCCAAGGGGTGCCATGAGTCTATCCATGGTGCCTCAAATCTAAAAAAGGGTGAGAATCACTGCATAAATCATGCAGCCCTAGTTATGCTTCCATAGTGGGGATTCCTGCTCCCCCTTCTGCCTCCATGAGCCAGACATAGGCCCATACTTGCTGTCTAAAGTTCAGTGGCTCAGTTAATGTGTACTTTGAGATGTCCATGTCAAAATTTGGCCTGATCCTCATAATGCTTCTGTATAGAAGTAGTCCTAGTGACCTCAGTGCAGTTTTCCAGGAATGGGCCCATTATTTTTTCATATCCTACAGAGCTACTCCTATTCACTTAATGAATCCAAACATATAAGCAACATGTGGGAAACTAACCATGAAAGAAAAGTCTCATTAATGTATTTCTTAGGAGCACAATTTAAAAAGTGTCATGAACTGCATCCCTGGTGAAGGAATTCCACATTAATAGTTTGGGGAAATGCCTGCAAATTCTGGGCATCTGAAAGTTGTTTACTGAAGTTTGTTGTTCATTATTCCTCTGTCTAAAAATATTAGTCGTTTGATCAGGAAACTGAAACCATATATCGCTTGACTAAGATGACAGATCTTGCTCCATAAATAATGAACACTATATCCCCTTGGCCTATAAGATGCATAGCAGTGTAGAAGTAACCAATAAATGGATAATATGTCATTGAAACATTGGTGGATGGCTCATAGATCAATCTTGCAAAGGCATATATTTAAGTGTGTACTGTGATGATGTGGAACCACATGGAGTATTCACTTACAACTGGAGATTAACTGTAGAGTAAGGATTTATCTTGAGAAGGGTGTTAGCACGGCCACTGACTTCTACAGAAACTGAGAGTACTGTATAATGCCCCATTTTGAGATTATAATCTCAATATTTTAATGTAGGGCAGTGATTCTCAACCAGAGTACCATGGCACCCTGGGATGCATTGAAATCCCTTCAAGGCTGCTGTGGGATGTCACATAATGTTATCACTGTTAGGTGTACAAGCATGATTCAAAAGCTAAACCCAGAGATGTCACATAGGAATCCATAGAGTAAAACATGTTTTGACTGGTTGTGGCCTTTCTTAGTTCTTTGCTATAGAAGAATCAGTCTCTTATAATAAAAAAAGCAAGTGAAAAATAAAAGTAGGCATTTTCCAAGAGGCACCTTGTATCTAGAAAATGCTGGGAACCACTGATATATAGAGCTTTTTGTGGCAAAAGGCTAGCTTGGTATGCTGATGGCATACTTACATTCACAGGAACATTACTAATGGGGTGAGGAGAGAGTTCATGAAGTGCAGTTGAATATAGCTGTATTCAGGAATGGGTTGGGGGCTGGGGGGAGGGTGGTGCAGTGGTGTAGTTGCATCCTCCCACCCCTTTGATTTCTGCTCCACAAAGTTTAACACCTGTGGCTGCCTGGGAGGGGCAGCTATCCAGGTTGTAGCTGCATTGCTCTAGAGCGGGGGTTTTCAACCTTTTTTGGTTGGTGTACCCCCAGCGGCCAGTCCAAGAGTAGGGAGTCCCCCGGCAGCAGATCAACAAGTGGTGGGGGTGTCTCCTGTGGCAAACCTGAAGTGCCAACAGCAGATCCAGAAGCACTGCCGGCGAAACCAGAAGTGCCCCCTGCTTCTCTGTACTGCTGCCATGTACCCCCTGGGGGCTTCCCAAGTACCCCCAGGGGTACACGCACCCCCAGTTGGCAACCCCTGGTCTAGAGGCAAAAGGAATCAGAACTTGTGGTAGAAGTGATATTTTTTATTACACCAACTAGATGTTTGCAAAAAAAACAAGGCAGACACATTTGTGTTCAGATAGTGCTGAGAGAGAGTGTTAACTGATTCTATGGCTATCATCTACCTGATTCCTGCTAATCTCTCTCCATTCCACAGGTGTTAATGACCCCCTCTCCTTTTTGAGGATCTTGATGTTTCACTATTCAAACAATCTTTTCTTTTACAATCCTGCGACCCTCCTTTGGGTTGTGACTCAGGGTTGGGAACCCCTGATTTAAATGCTCGAGGTGGCTAGATTCTGTTTTATGACTGAATAAGAGCAGGACATTTAACTAGAATGAGAGCAGGACATTTAGCTAGAATGAGAGCAGGACTAAGGACACAATATTGGAGTCCTTGCATACTCATGGAACTATGACATGATTGGAATAACAGAGACTTGGTGGGAGCTTGCATGACTAGAGCATGCAACTGTCATGGATGGGTGGAAAGAAATCCAGGAGAGCTGGTTGTACTTTAAAGAAATCTTACTAAGGGCATAGGAACAAACTATCCTGATGTGCAGGAATACTAGCAAGTATGGCAGAAGATTAGCTTGGCTTAGCAGGGAACTCTTCAATGAGCTAAAACATAAAAAGGAAGCTTACCATAAGTGGAAACTTCGACAAACAACTGGAGAGGAGTATAAGAGTATTGCTAGGGCATGCAGGGATGAAATCAGGGAGGCCAAAGCGCAACTGGAGTTGCAGCTAGCAAGGGATGCAAAAGATATCAAGAAAGGTTTCTACAAGTATGTCAGCAACAAGAGGAAGGTCAGGGAAAGTGTAGGTCCTTTAGTAAATGGGAGAGGCAACCTAGTGACAGATGCTGCAGAAAAGGCAAAAGTGCTCAACACCTTTTTCACCTGTTTTCGCAGGCAGGGTCATCTCCCAGATTACTGAACCCAGCAGCACAGTTTGGGGAGGAGGTGAGCAGCCAACAATAGCAAAAGAACAGGTTATGGACTATTTGGAAAAGCTGGATGTGTACTAAACTATGGGGCCAGGTGTGATGAACACAAGGGTGCTGATGGAATTCACTGATGTGATGTGATTGCAGAACCACTGGCTATTATCTTTGAAAACTCATGGTGGTCTGGAAAGATCCTGGATGACTGGAAAAGGGCAAATATAGTGTCCATGTTAAGAAACAGAAGGGGATAGGATCCAGGGAACTACAGACCCATAAGCCTCACCTCAGAGCCTGGAAGAATGGATCAGGTTCTCAAGGAATCCACTTCTAAGTGCTTGAAGAAGAAGGTGATTAGGAACAGTCAGCATGGACTTATCAAGGGCAAGTCATGCCTGACCAACCCAATTGCCTTCTTTGATGAGATGACTGGCTTTGTGTATGCGGGGAGATCAGTAGATGTGGTATGCCTTGACTTTAGCAAGACTTTTGATACAGTCTCCCACAACAGTCTTGCAAGCCAAGTTGGATCAATGGACTGTAAGGTGGATAGAAAACTGGTTGGATCATCAGGCTCAAAGGGTAGTAGTCAATGCCTCAATGTCTAGTTGGCAGCTGGTATCAAGTAGAATGTCCCAGGACCTGCTTTATTCAGTATCTTCATTAACAATATGGAAGATGGGATGAAGTGAATCCTCAGCAAGTTTGTGGATGACACTTAGCTGGGGGGAGTAGTAGATACACTGGAGGATAGGGCTAGGATTCAGAGAGACCTGGCCAAGTTGGAGGATTTGACCAAAACAAATCTCTTGAAGTTCAGTAAGCAGAAGTGCTCAGTCCTGCACTTAGGACAGAACAATCACATGCACTGGAACAGGCTGAGGACCAACCGGCTAGGCAGAAGCTCTTCAGAAAAGGACCTGGGGGCTACTGTGGACAATAAGCTGAATATGAGCCAACAGAGTGCCGTTGTTGCCAAGAAGGCTAACAGCATACTGGGCTGCATTAGTAGGAGTGTTGCCAGCAAATTGAGGGAAGTGATTATTCCTCTCTATTCGGCACTACTGAGGCCACATCTGGAGTCCTGTTTTGCTTCCCCCACTACAGAAAGGATATGGACAAATTGGAGGGAGTCCAGCAGAGGGCAATGAAAATGGTTAGGAGGCTGGGGGATATGACTTTGGAGGTGAGGCTGAGGGAACTGGGCTTATGGAGGAGAAGACTGAGAGGGGATTTAATAGCAACCTTTGACTACCTGCAGGGTGGTTCCAAAGAGGATGGAGCTAGACTGTTCTCAGTGGTGGCAGATGACAGAACAAGGAGCAATAGTTTCAAGTTGGAGCAAGGGAAGTTTATGTTAGATATTAGGAAGAACTTTCTCACTAGGCAGGTAGTAAAACACTGGAGCAGGATACCTAGAGAGGTGGTGGAATTTCTATCCTTATAGGTTTTTAAGACCCAGCTGGACAAAGCCTTGGATGGGATGATCTAATTGGGGATGGTCCAGCTTTGAGCGGGGAGCTGGACTAGATCAGAGGCTCTCAATCTTTTGCACTTTAGGTCCCACGAACCGATTTGTCAAAAAACCCGGGTCCCACCAGGATAAAAACAAAATCCCATTGTTCAAGCTATCTGTTGATTCTATTTGAAGTGCAAACAACTTTGATTTTTTCAATCGGGCAATGAGTTGAAGTCCCACCAACATGACCTTCGAGGTTGAGAAACAATGGACGAGATGAACTCCTAAGGTCCCTTCAAATAGTAATTTTCTATGATTCTATGAATATCTCTTTGACTATTTTTTGGCTAGGTTGTGTTTGGGTTTTTTTTTAGTTTTATATACACTAGCACAATGGGGCTTATCTGTCTTCCCTCCCAGGCTGGGTGGGCAATGCCTGATCTGAGCACAGGCTGGATGCAGGGCCCAGGGCAGGCCAGGTGGGCACCATTCCTCTGTGCCCTGCATGAACGCTGCGTGCCCCTGGAGGCCGGGGGGCACAGAGACTGCCCGCAGGCGTCGGGGCGGTGTTGGCCGTGGCGGTGAGCAGGGAGCTCCTGCAGGTGTCGGTAGCGGGGAAGGGGGGTGGTGAGCACCGACTGGCAGTTGGCGACCACCCACAGACGCCGCCAGCGATGGCCAACAGCGATCAGGGACTGTGCACAGACAGTGTCGGCGGCAAGGGGGGGATAACGGTGACTGCCCGCAGCGCTTTTTGCAGGGGGTGCACCGCCAAGCTCAGGGGGTGCATGTGCTAGGTGTTGCCAACGGTGCCCGGGTTTCAGGCCAGTCCCTCAGAGGAAAGCTAGCCTCTCGAGGACGGGGGCACGGCCGCTCCCAGCCCACCTCTCAAGGTAGGCATGGCCGGGTCTCCCCCCGCCAAGGGGCCGGTCCAGACCC
>NW_005843306.1:61443-72874 GCF_000455745.1 Alligator sinensis
CAGCCGGGCGGCTCGCTCACGCAGCCCCGGGAAGCCGGGCGGGAAGCGGCCCCCGACACCTTGGCCCGCCCTCTCCTCGCGGGGCGCCCACAGCAGATGGAGCTGCTGGACGGGGTCGTGTGAAAGGCAGGTGCTGAGAGACGCCAGGATGTCTGCCGGTCATCATCTCGGCTGAAGAGATGAGAGGCGCGCAGGGTACTAAGCACCCTTCCTCAGGTCGCTGAGAAAAACGCGGAGGCAGCTAGAGCAGAGGGAAGGGCACTTGGTGTCCCCAAGCTTGTCTCTGTCCCTCCTAACTACGCAGTTGGGCCAATAAGAGAGCTCACCTGCGAAAATCCTTGCTTCAATTTTTTTTCTCCCTGGAGCACCAGGGCTATGGTAGCATCCTGGCGCTGCCACGACATGCGATTAAGAGCTGTGGCTCTTCAACAGCCCGGGAATAATGTGTGTGCGGGGCAGTGAGGAGAGAGCCCAGGCTGCAGTCCGGGTAGTCCACGGATGTATCTGAAAGGAGAAAACGTTCTCTTCCTTTCGCCAGAGTGATTAATCCCTGACGGGAGTGACAGAAACTAGTGGATGGGATCTGTAGCACTAAGTACTTTTACATGGCAAGAATTTGAAAAAGTGCCGGTTTAGGGTGTAATCCCTCTAGTGACTACAGGGGGGCTCTGGATTCACAACTCAGCTGCTGCAGCAAGACGGGTGTAGACCCTGTTGATGCCAACGGACAGTTCATGAAATTACTTGTATGAGTTTGGGTAAATGTTGCCACATAGTGCTTATTTTCCTTCAGATGCTCTGCAGGGCTTTATAGAAAATTCGTGGCTGAAGAAGGGATGAATTTTAATCGCCACGCAACCTTATTTAGAAAAAGATGATCTCAGTTTTGTGGTTTATAATGTTAGTGTATATGTTGCGTTTCTGAACGCACAATGGCTTTTAGGTGTACAAGGTGCTGTTAGTGAATGAATGATAAATGCATGTTTTAAGCATTTGCGTGTTGAGAAACGTTTTGCCGACACACAACTCAGCTTGTTTGAGAGAATTATTTAAGAACGTGCATGGTTTGCTAAGGAGGTACCCAGTCCTTTTACAGGAGTGGAAGTTTTGCTGTTGAATAAAGTAGAGTAAATTAGAGTAAAAGCTTGCAACTTTTATTAGATGTTTATTAGATTAAGTGTTACCAGGCTTTGGACCTTTCCTAAGATTCAGCTGTATAACATTCACAGCGTAAGTACAAACCTGATCACAAAGCAGACTAGATTCTGGAATGGTTTGTTTTGTAGGCAGCCTATTTTCATGCCTCACTATTCTGATAGTAAAGCCATTTTCCTGATATCCAGTCTAAACCTACTTTGTAGCAACTTCAAGCCATTGGTCTGTGTCCTGTTCTCTGCAGCAAGAGAGAAAGAAAAGGTGTTTTCCCTCTTCTGTATAGCCCTTCAGATGTTTGAAGAATGACTGCTATTGTGTCCCCGATTAATTGCCTTTTCTGCAAGCTAAACATGTCTGCTTCCTTTAGTCTCTCCTCGTGCCAGGTCCTACCGACTTGAATTAATTCAGAACCATCTGACTGTTTCCTTTGTTATTTTATCCCTCAGATTGTCCCCTTCCTTATCCAGATAATCCTTATTGGGTATCTGGTCACAGCTTCTCTTTTCTGTGAAGACTGAGTCAAAGTAGATGTGGACTAGCTCCATCTTTGCATGTTCTGCATAGAGTTTGTCCTGGCTATTTAACAGTAGATCCACAGTTTTCTTGGTCTTTCATTTTTGGCCAGCATACTCACAGCGTACTCTTCTTATTGTCTTCAACTTCCCTCATCAGGTGCAGCTCACTTTTTACCTTTGCTATCCTGATTTTGTCCCTGCAAGTCATTGCTGTTTCCTGATATGCTTCCTTGGTGATCTGCCCATCTTCCTTTTGCTTGTATGCTTTCCTCTTGCATTTGAAGCACCCTAAAAGCTCCTCATACAGCCAGTTGGTCCCTTACCATTCTTGTGCTTCCATCATGTTGGAGTAGTTTCTTTTTTGGTTTCCAATACTCTGCCACTTAGAAGCTTCCAGCCCTCTCATCTTTATCTTTCAGTCTGTCTTTCTATAGCACCATATTGCCTATCTTTCACCTTTTGCCATCACCCAAATACATTCCGATCCGTTATCTTCCTCCTGCACCAGGGAACAGGTGCATGTATTTTTGACATACAAGGTGACACTACCACTTTTTTCTTCCAACCCTGCCCATCCGAAACAGTACAGACTGAGATGTTGCTGTTCCAGTCCCACCAGGGCTCTGTGTTACCAATCAGATTATAGTTCTTCTAGATCATCCTGCTTGTTTCCCATCCCTCTTGCATTGGATTTTTTTTTTTATTCCCACTTAATTGTTTCCCTTTTGCATCACTTGGTGCTGTCCTGTGGCTCTCTGGTGCTTTCCCAGAGTTCAGCTGCTTTTTCTAGTCCTTTCCCATCTGGATTGTGTGCTCTTCTGCTGAAGGTTTTTGTTGACCATCCCCCATGGAACCTAGTTTAAAGTTCTTCTTATAGTAGTAGGTTGGTATGACAATGCCCAAAAATGCTCTTTCCAGTTCTGGTTAGATGGATCCCTGTCTCTTGATAGCAGCCCTCTTCTCCAAACACCCAAATGGTTGCTGAAGAAACCAAAGTTCACATCAAGAGCACCATTTCAGTCATGCATTTCCTTCCTTGAGTGATGGTCCCTGCCTGGGCCCTTGTCTTCCACTGAGAGGATTGATGAGAACAACACTTGCGCTCCAAGCTCTTTAATCCTCTTGCCAAGAGCCTCAGACTCCTCTGATCTGCTCAGTGGAGCGCTCCACTGATGGTAGAGAATTTTCTATTTGCTAATTACACTTAATTTAGAAGTCTGTCAACTTCAAAGGTGTTCTAGCAAGGAGCAATCCCTGGGATTGCAGTTGTAGCTACTGCTGGTTTAATGACAGGAAGGAGGATACAAAACCCCTCCCCATAAGCCTTATCCACATTGAAAAACTGACCAAAGTTTGGCCCTAAAAATTCATAACTTTGTGGCAGAAGCTTCCAAAAATCCGGGAGATGAACTGCTTCCAATGCCCAGCCATACCAGGGTACCTGAAGAAAACAATTCAGTTAAATCCTGGTTGTATCATGCTGAACAATATTGTGGCCATTCCCTTGTAATGGCTGCTTTTCCTTGTTTTCTCAACCAGCGTCAAGTTAAATCTTTTAATATAGTTTTTGACTGTGTGCAGTTGATATCTTTATTGGGATGTTCAGCAGTATTAGGACTGTGCCAGTTTCAATATCCTGTTAATCCAGGAGGAGCTTGAGAGAGTTAGAAAATGTGGGTGTAATAGAAGGAATCTTTCTTTAGAATTATTATGGGTCTTTGCTAAAAGTCAGCTGCAGAAGGGAACCTTTTGTTTGTGACTCTTACTTCTCATTTATGCCATGCAAGATGTCGTAAAAGCTTTGTTTTGGTGGCTCTTTTTTTTTTGCGCTTGTTTTGCACATTAGGAACACTAGGTCCTGACTCTCTTTCTCGCTGGAGGAACTTGGCAAGAATGTCAGAGAATTTGGCTGGCGACATTGCAAGAGGCTGAAAAATGAGTTGCAGCTCTCTCAGGTCAATTTGACATTGAAGTTACAATCTTACTCGTCTCACCTAAACTGATAGGAAGGCATTTAGTGAGGCTGAACTAGAAACAATGGGCTTGATTCTGATCTTGGCAGTCTTTCATTAGTGCTCTTTTATTTCTTCTGTCTGAGAGGGGGATCATGCCATCTCTCTCTCAGGTCCATTTCACTGAATGTAAATAATTTTTGTTTGCAAATTATTGTCAGTTTGAACTTGGCTGATAGAATACAAAGTTGTGTCCAGCAGAACCTCAATTACAGACTCAGGCATGTGGTATTTGGGTTGTTAATACAGGATTAGTTCTACTTTCCTTTTTAAGTTATTTTTCAGGAGCCTCGCTACACCTGCTATTGGTTTATCTAGTTCTCATATGAATAGTGAAACATCCAAGGGGACTGGATACATCTGTTGAATAGACCTAGTGAAGCAGTAGAAAAATGCCCATAATTTTGTACTCAAAAACTTCTTGTTTCTGAGTTGTGAACCAGGTCTTATTGTCATCCATGGAGTTCCCTTGCCTACCACTCTGAGACTAAACCATTGCATACTGAGTTCAGTGAGAGTCAGTGGATCAGATGTGATGCACCTAAAAGCTTATTCTGTAGTACAGAGACTAGATTTTGTAAAGTGCACTTTTCCATGCCTACTTTTTAAGTAATAGAATATACAATAGATGAGAGACATTATTTGAAAGAGGCTTGAGGTAAATCCTAAGAGACTGGAGGAAACTTGTTACTGATGGACTGTGGAACAAGAAGCATTAAGAATGGCTTAAGTTTAAAGGGGTAATGATGTAGTTACATTTTGTTAGATGGGAGGGGTTTTCAGTCCTGACATCCTGAGAACTACACCACACAGTAGCAGCTTATAGCTGGTGAATGCCAATGGAGTCAAGACAACTTGTGGCCTGTTCTTTTTTCATTGCAAACATCATTTTCAAATAGGAAGGAATGTACATGTGGGGAATTTTGTTAGTGAAGCAAGATTCATTTTAAACTTCCATGCTAAATATTAATCACTGAAGAAAGTTGGAGTTCACACTGTGCTGTGTTTGGGCTTGTATTTCCCATCCGATTGCTCGATATGTCTTTATATATGACCAGTGCATTAGATTATTACCTTTTATATATCTATATCTCAAACTTATTTTTCACTCAGCTTGGATGGTGAGACTAGACTTGTCAGTTTCTCTCTTATGTTCTTAGAACCAATTTTCTTCTATTAGTGTGACATAATAATGGATGGGTTGACTGCTATTCATATGGCCAGGAACCCAGCATTATTTTAGGACCCTCTTCTCTCATGTATCTGGATAATAGAGAAAAGTCAGATCTGACCTACATACATGGGTTCTAAAAGGTGTAAAAGCATGTGTGGCAGTCCCCAAGGACAGCAACATTTCCCACTCTTTTCCCCACCATGGCACATCCCCTCCTATTTTCCCTCTGTCACCTGCCTGCTGCTTCTGCTACTTCTACTGACCCAGGGGTGAGGCACTCTACAGCCTTCCTGCTGTGGTTCAGCCAAAGACGCAACAGTGGCTGGCTTGGTCCCCAGGGCGTTCCCTGTCACCTTGGGAGCAGTCATGGGGAAAGGCTGCCATTGTTGCTGATGTCTCTGGCTGAACCTGGCTTCACCTGCAGCCCAGCTGGAGTAGGGCAGAAGTGGCTCTGGAGCCTTCCCTTCAACCTTCCCTCCCCTGCACTTGGGGCAGACAGGGACAGTGGAGACAGCCACAGCAGTGGCTGAGGAAGGGGGAAAATGGAAGGGAGGTGACAGGTCACTAAACACAGTATCAACCCCCTTCCCCCCTCCTCCTTACAAAATTCTGGATTTATCCATGATCTCCATTCATATAAAACAAAAAACAAGAAAAACCAGGGCACTGCCCCTATATGTATTCCCTTTTGAAATCCTATGGCTGACTCAGGGGTTGGACAGTTCAAAGTATAACCTAAGGTAAATCTACCCACAGACTGGGTTACCAGTGTTGCATTCGGGGTCCATATTTAATTCTTTTGGGTTTTGTGACAGGTGGAGCACATGACAAGCAGATTTCACACAGGACTGTTAAAACAGGGTACTTTTTACTTAAATAACATGAAAATATACTGTTCTAAACAAAGTAATAAACTGTAGCAAGACCATGCCCCAGGGGTGGTACTCTAGTGACCATATGACTCCTGCTGCCACAAGCTCTTTGGGGTACCTTCCTCTTTTCATCGCCTGCCATTCCTTGATGTAACTGTTATAATATTAAGGGAGGCTGCCCCAGGGTCCCAGAGCCCTATTTCACTTCAGCCAACTGGTATGTCCCGTAACCAACTGACCACAGTCTTGCTCCTTGGGCACTGAGTTGTGACCCTCCTGGCCCTATCAGTGCCTCAGGGGACCCGTTGCCTTATGGGCTATATTTGTGTCCTCCGCCTTCCCCTTTAGCTGTGCCTATGCCTTGCAGACGTTACCCAATGTTGATCTAGAGGGCGTCCTCTGGCGCCACATCTGGTTTTTGGCCTTCAGGCCTTGAACCCTTGTTTGGGTCTCAGCCTTCCTTGCCTTGGCTCCATTATTCTGACTGCCCTTCAGTTCATGTTTACTGCCCCAGACTTTGGCTTCTGGGCCCTACCCCTGTCTCTCACTCATGTGCTCTGGGTCCCTGGCCCTGCCCTGGTGTCTTGTGCCTCAGACCAGCCCTTAGCCCTCTGGGTCTCTGACCCCAGGCTAGGCTGCCTATCTCAGAGTGCCCCAACAGGCAGCCCTCCATGGCCTCCACACCTTCCCCATAGCCACAACCTGGGCCTCTAGCACTAAGCTTAAAAGCAACAAAAACATAAGCATGCTGCTTTAATAAGTACAAGTCTCCCTACACTGGTTCTGTTCCCCACAGGCATCATATCTCCCTTGGAGTCCTCTCATCCTAGCTCTCTTGGGTGTCTATCTCCTGCAGCCCTTCTCTCCCAGAAGCTCCTCTCCCTGCAGGAGGCAGGGCAACATTGCCTTCTTGGCCTCAGAAACTGAGCTTGTGCGCGCTGAAGCCCCACCCCTTCCTGTCATGTGGCATCCCAGCCACACACAGGGGCTTCCACTTGGGTTTGATAGCCAGCTTGTTCTTCTCTGCTGCAGTATCCTGCTGTTTTCTCCTGCTCAAGTGACAGGGGCCTTGGCCTCTGTTACATAAAACCACTCTGATTTTTTTCTTGCCTCTCTCTGCCACTCTGAAACATTTCTGGGCTTAACTTGGGGTTCCCTTAGGTCCCCAAGATCCTTATTCTGCAGCTTACAACCTGTCTTCTCTGAACCAGATCAGCTTGCTTCCTTTTACTTTGGCTGACTCCACAGTTAAAGTGTCCCCTGCTACAAAAGTATGTTCTTTACAGCTGTTTGAGCTTCCCTGGTGTCTTTGTGAGTCTTCCCCTACTTATCCTGTTATTTGGCTCTAAAATTCAGGATCAACATGCTGGCGTCTTTGTTCTGTGTTTAAGAATTTTCCCCTTCCCAAACCCACGCTCCCTGTAGAGAATTTGGAGCCAAGGGGTCCACCTCAGCTTCAGCTAACCCACAGTGCTTCCATCTGAATAGGCAGTTGTGTTCTAACAATCTGTCATCAGTCCTGATCTGGGAGGGTGATGACATAGCCCTTATCAGCAAATGGAGGATTCCCCATACACTGAGGCCTTTTATGATTCAACAATTAGATAACATCAACCAGAATTTATGGGTGGTTCAAAGACATTCCCTACCTCTTAACTCCAGCATATATGTGTAAAAACACTGTGCTCCAGACATTTATTTACCACACATAACACCCTTACTTTTCTAAGACAGAAGTATATAGGTGCAAGACTTCCATGTGAAATGTGTCAGCCCTTCCCAGATTAATGAACATACTATCTTTAATAATACTTTCTGTCTCCGGGAAGACCATTGCATTTCTATCATAATTTGATGTTTGTTCATGTCTGGTCCACTTATGGTTTGTCTTATATGTGTATGGTACACATGCACACTTATTTATATTTAAAACTATGAGGTTAAAAGGCGCTTTTCTCTTTATACCTGTACCGACAACCACTGTAAAATATCGACCACAGAATAACATTTCTAGCCTGGTAATACCAAGTAACTGTATACTTTTACTGTTTTTACTTGTTTTGTAATTGGTGGTATCCACAGGCTGATTTTGCTAGAGTGGCTCATAATTCAGTGTTAAATGTCATTAACAGATCGAAGCTAAACGATACTTTCGCTTAAGCTCCATGCAAATTCATTATACCCAATTTCATATGCCTGTATGTACATAATTGAAAACAGAAGTTGGCCCATCATATGCTTCTGCATGTGGTAATGGAATATAACATATCTTTAAGCTGCTATTTGAATAAAGTCAGTTGAGTGGTACATTATAATCTAGCATGACATAACTTTAGGGACAGTTTTAGAATTAATGAGCCCTGACAGGACTCCCTAAGTTTCTTTGTGCTGCAGATCTCAATTCAGGACATCAGCATCTTTGTTAAGAACTCTAAAATCCCTTATGATTTATCTCAGGGGTGTAGGTTGTAGCCGTGTTGGTCTAAGGACATAGACAGACAAGGTTCTTTGGGTGAATCTGATATCTTTTATTAGACCAACTTAAAGTTTTAAGTTGTCTGCCTGTGATTTATCTCAGTGTTTATAATGTGTATACAAAGATAAGACTAACACAATTATGAAGAGATAAGCAAGATAGCAACAAAAATAACAATTTTACAAATAACTGTGATTCCAGTGGAAGAAAGGGTCAGCTCCATTGACTTCATTAACACTTTTCTAAGGTGTACCAACTGATGATTTAATAGTCTTGGGATGTGTGATAATACATGCATGCTGTATGTTGGCCTTTTTGTTGGAATGTTTATTATGTGAATTTTAAGTTAGCTCAATAGTGTTGTCTGGAGCAACAAGTAGAAAGAAGAATGACTCTGAGCTAATACTTGAGATTTGTTAACCAACAACACTGAGCTTTTCATTTTGATTTTTTTGCCTTCTCTGCACCATACTAACAAAACTGGCTTTGATTATAGGGCCAGTGACCAGGAACACATAGGATCCATGGTAGATTTAAAAAGGGGCCCTCTCTTAAAGAGGCTTCTGTGGCTTCAGAAACTAGCTGAGGTTACTGTCACCATCACCATTTAAAGAAGACAGACGTGTACCTGGGCTGTCATTTTAAAATTGTTTTATTTATACGTTGTTTTTACTGATAAAGTAAACAATGCTGTTTGTTTTAAGAAGGCTGATTGCTGTAAGCTTCTTGTCAAACTCCTGAAGGGGAAAAACTGGTGTCCAAGTTAGGTTGTACATGCTGGGTATGAATGGTTGTTACATGGAATACTGTACACCAAGGCCCCTCCGAGGCCTACCCCTGCTACACATTACATATATTACAGAATTAACTGTCTAATCATGCAAGACATTTAGACTGGCTGCAAGTACAAAGTAATTATCACACCATAAAAATGAGCATCCAGCAATAAAGAGAGCCAACTAGCTGCAAATTAGTGCTTGAAAATGTATAACAACTCTAGCTGGTTCCTATCCAAGTTCTTAATTTGAACATGTGGCAGGGCCTTCAAGTGTAAGACAACTGTGGAGAGAGAAAGGTGCAAATCCAGTGGTGGGAAGGATTGCACTGGAAAGACGGAAAAGAGGTTAGTAGGGCACTTAATCCTGTAACCATGACAGACTGAACAGAAAACCATAAACCCACCAGGGCATATTTAATGTTTCTTTATTTACTGCAGCACTTGGTTATTTATCTGAACAAAACTGGCTGGCTTCATGTGGCCCTGGAGAGATTTTTTTATAAATAGATTGCTATTCACATGTTGCACAAACAAAAGCATTTGGAGCTGTCTATAGTTACCCATCTGTTATGTTTTTCAGTGGTATGGGACTTTCTGAAAAACTGATGTGGTGCATAGAGAATACTAAGCAGAACACAGGGTGCTGGGCTGACTTTACTTGGAATTTCCTTCCTCTGGGATGATGTCTCAGATGCAATATTAGTTCAACTTCTTTGCATTTAATTTCCTTGGTTTTAGTGGAAGCGTGCTTGCATTGATGTTTTTGCCCTCAACTTCAAAGGGGATTAAGGCTAAATGTGGCCCATACTCATCAAAATTTCAGGCTAAGTAAAGTGAAAAGAGAGGTTGTTTAGAATGTCTGCGTTGTTTCTCCAGCCCACCCTGAAGATGGGCTCTTGTCTTCCCGTTCCTTTCAAGTCTCATATCTTCTGTGAAAGAGTTCTGGTCTGTCTAACAGGCACCTGACTTCAACAATGAGTTATAATCAGGGATCCTGGTTTTCTCTGATTAAAAATTGCAAATTCTCTGATTGATTTAAAAACTCAAAATCCGTGATAAAAATTAAAGGCCCCCCACAGCCCTCCCAGCGTTCCTGGTGCCCCGCACTCCTCCCCACAGTCTCAACAGCCCTCCTGATGCCCCTCGCAACAGCCCCCCAGACCTGCAGACATGCAGACACAGACACTGACACCCACCCCAACAGTTAAGTGTGTGTGTGTGTGTGTGGGGGAGGGGCGGGGCAGGGCGGGGGGAAAAGGAAAGTGCTGGGAGGATAGATCAAGAAGGGGGGGGGGTGTGCCCCTGTGCCTGATCCCAGGAGCAGGGCCGGGGGGTGAGGGCAGGGGTGCCACTCTGTGGGCCACACACATGCCAGCCGGCCTGACAGGAGGTTCGCAAGTGAAGGCTGCCATCGCAACTCTGCCACTGCAACCTGCGCTACTATCCCATAGTCACCTGCATGGCTTTGTGGGGAAAATGGAACAGGGTGTAGCAGCAGCAGTGCAGTAGCAACCACCATGTGTGAGCCACATATGTGCCACCCGGCCAGGGGGTGAAATGGGGGACTTGCATGCAGCGGCATGCCCTGCAACCAACTGCACGGCTCCGTAGCAGTATGGGGTAGAGGCAGTTGCATGCAGGGTGGGTAGGCTTTGCGGGCAAGCACTGCTACCGTGGAGCCATGGCCTTTGCCCCTGGATCCTAGAGGTAAGTGGGGCTTGGGTGCTGTGGCACAGAGCTGGGGAAGATGGTTGGGGGCTGAGGGAGCAGGGGGTGCTGCCGGCTCCAGGCGGCACATCACAGCTGGGAGCAGGGCCAGGGGGTGAGGATAGGGGTGCCCTTCAGCAGGGGGGCTTTGTGGGAAAGCGATGCGGGGAGCAGTGTGATGGTGCCTGTCATGTGCCAGCCACACACATGTTGCACAGTGGAGGGGGAGAAGGAGGCTGGTACGCAGCCAGAGCACAGCTCCGTGGCCGACGCTGCAGCCACGACGAGGGATGGGGGCGCAGAGCGGGGGTTTGGGCTTGCATGTGGTGGCCGCTGCCACTTACCTGGAGGCCCATGATGGCCATGACGGCTGCTGCCTACGAAATCTCCCGCTGCCGCCGCGGAGCCATGCCTGGAGCTGGCTGCTGGCCAGCAGCAGCAGCGTGGTGGTGGCTGGGTGGCTCGCAGCCATCCCCGCCACCACCCTGCGCTGCTGCCGCTGGCCGCATAGCTCCAAGCACAGCTCCGCAGGGGCAGCAGGAGGTTTTATAGGCAGCGGCAGTCACTGCTGGCACGGGCAGCCACACAGGTAAGCGGCAGTGGCTGCTCGTGCCAGTGGTGACAAAACCTCCTGCTGTCACCGCAGAGCTGTGCTCAGAGCTGTGCGGCCAGTAGCAGTGGCGTGGCGCAGGGCGGTGGTGGGGATGGGAATAGCCGCATGCCGCCCAGCCCCCACCATGCT
>NW_005843306.1:72944-76995 GCF_000455745.1 Alligator sinensis
ACACCCCCATCCCTTGAGGGGGCTGCAGAGTTGGCCGTGGAGCTGTGTTCCAGCTGCATGCCAGCCTCCCTCTCCACTTCCTCTGGGCAGCTGGCCGGGCGGCACCCTGTATCACTTGCCCGCCAACCCCCCCCCCTGCAGAGGGGCACCCCTGCCCTCACCCCCTGGCCCTGCTCCCAGCTGCGATGTGCCGCCTGGGGCCGGTAGCACCCCCTGCTCCCTCAGCCCCCAACCATCTTCCCCAGCCCTGCCCCACAGCCCCACTTACCTGCATGATCCAGGGGCAAAGGGCGAGTCTGAGCCTGAGCCCAGCCTTGGCTGCCTCAGAGGCTCAGGCCCCGCCCTCCCCCCTCCCGCCAGGGCTGGGGGTTTCCTGCCCTTTTTGCAATTGGCTCTTGCAAGCTGAAGCTGTGCCAGCCTGCAAGAGCTCTTTGCAAAAGCAGAGAATCCGCGGATTTCTCTGCTAAAAGACGAAGTCTGTGTTTTCTCCCGTTTAAAAACAGGGAATCTGTGGCTTTCTCCGTTTTTCTGTGGGAAACGGAAAACCCGGATCCCTGGTTATAATGCTGTATACAATTTTGCCTTCCAGCTTACAGCTCTTTCTAACTGTAAGGCTTCTGTGCCTTGATTACTTCTCCCTTTCCAGTAACAGGGTCTCAGCTGCTGGCTTGCAATCTGTCAGTTGTCAACAACACTTAGAGTTTGTCTGAAACTTGCTTACGTTCCCTCTCTCCCCACCCCACAACTTGGGTTTTTACTGTAACTTCCTTCCATTTTCATGTCTTTGTGACAAACTATTTAGCAGAATTTCCAGATTCATTGGAATCTGACAGGCTGCATCATGAGCACTTCTGCTATGACCTTGAACTTGCCAGCTCTGGGCTAGCAGCTGTGTCTTAGTGCCCATGCCACCCCAGTTCCCCGTTACTTTAACCCATCCTTTGACATAAGCAGAGTCCAGAGTCAACAATCAAATGATGCCACCTTTGAAGTACAAAAGGCTCTGGAGAAAGGCAAATAATTTTGGAGTAAATCTAAAGAGAATGAACTGTGATTAGCCTGATTACTAATATAGATTTGCTTTTGTTATCTGGCTGCACAATGAAATCCCTAAAGACTTGGAAGAGACTACAACAAGCTATAGAGGGATCAAGGCCCCACAGCAGTAAAAAAATCCGCTGATTTTTTTGGGGACCTCGGCTTTGACTGCCCAATTTGAAACACTTTGGGCCTATGATTGGGCACTTGCAATTCTGACACCTGAAAATTAAACCTTTGGTATCTCAAGATAGAGAGATCAATATTGGGGTGCACAAAATTAGTGGATGTTTGTGGCATTTTTCTGCCTGCCATCACACACATGCTTCAAGGTGAAGCTGGAAGTTCATCACCTTGTTCTAGTTTTATACCTCAACCTCAAAAAACTCCTTCATTTAGTCTGATCATTCTGATGAATCTAATGGGAATCAGACAGATACATTCTTCACCCTGCATGTCCCTATTTAAAAGTCCTTCCGATTCAGTAGGAATAGATGGAGATAACTTGGTGAGTTCTCTCCCTGATAATTTTGAAGATAGGTTCTAAGCCAAACGCATGATTATACTAGAAGCAAATTCAGTTCCTTCTTTTCTTGGCCTCCAGGGTCACTAACTATGGTCAGGGTAGGAATTTCAAGCTAACTCCCTTTAAGTCTTGGCTGATTTGTAGGATACATACAGGTCACATCCCGTGTACAGTTTACAGTAGCTTTTTGCCTCATTTGAGAATTTGTGCTTCTCAAACACAAGTTGCCCCTGCAAAAGATGTAAAAAGAACTCATTAATAATACAACACTGGGTGCGTCTACATGTGCACTTTAATGCGTATTAGCCTGTTGTGCAGTAAAGCATCACTGAAGCAACTGTGCGCCTTCACTAATGTGCATTAAAGTGGCACTAAAAACCATGCTCTTTAGTTAATGTGCATTGAGCTGGGCTAATAAGCATTTTTCTAGTACCTCACAATAGAGGGCACGTATAGACGAGGTGCAGCGAGGCTGCTCTGACGCATTGTAATTACAGCATGGGGAGCAGACTGCAGCATCATTTTTATCAGTGTCCCTGCTCTGAAAAATGATGGTGGGAGCACTTTAACTGAAGCTCATTTGATTGATGAGCTTTAGTTAAAACACCCTCGCTGCCATTTTTTAGTGCGGGGATGTTGATATACTTGATACTCTCGGGGCCTTAATTAGAGTAGCTCCTAGAACCACTCTAATTAAAGCACTCCACCCCCCCTCCCCCCCATCCCCAGAACACGTCTATTCATGCCCAGAGGTACTAGATTAAATGCACATTAACTAAAGCACATTAATATACATGTAGATGTGCCTACTGAATGGTATATCCTCGCTGAGGCACTGCAGACAGCCTGTCTGCTTTCCTTTCCTTTTCTGTTACTGTCCATTTAAGAATACACCAGAGTATCCGAAGATCTCATATTCGAATGGCAGAATCCTCCCCACCCCCGCCCACTTCCTCTTTTAGATCCTAAAAAAATCACAAGATACTATAAAAGTGCTTCATAAACACTTTAAAGCCTTGCCATGTTTCTGGAGGTTTGGTAGTACTGTTTCTATTTTACAGGCTGGTAAACTGAAGTGTGGACATACAGGGTACCTGTAGACATATGGGATGCCTGCTCCAATATGCTGTAATTACGGTGCGTTGGAAAAGACTCAATTAATCACGTCTGCTGGAGCATGTTAATTAGCACCCCCCAGCAGCCTCAGCGTCTTGTGTATTCAGTATCTCTGTACTTCAAAATGGCGGAGGGGGCACTGTTTTGAAGCACAGGATGCTGAATACACCAGATGCTGCAGGAACTTTAATTAGAATGGCTCTTGGGAGCTGCTCTTAATTAAAGCGCCAGCCCACCTTTGTAGCATGTGTAAGGACTTCCTGAGTGACTTTACATTTCTGTTCTAGTCATTGCAAAGCTATGAATAGAATTTGAGTCCTGATTGCCGCTCATTTGCTCTAACCACTTTCAAGATGGAGGTTCCATCTTTATCTATAGTTCAGCTTCCACTATACAGTCTTGATGTTATGGTGATGGGCATTTTATAAATTTTATAAATAAGGAGATAGATTGAGCTTAGTTTCTGGATTGTAATGACCAGTTTCACAAAGCAGGAGCCAGCGTACTTCAACTTGTCATTGATATAACCAAAACATTCACACCAAGGCTAAAGCCCTTGACTTCAGAAGGGCCAATTTCAGTGAGCTTAGGAGACTAGTGGGGGAGGTACTAAGGGCCCAGAAGGTAGAGGAGATGGGAGTCCATGAGGGATGGTCGTACCTTAAAGGGGTGATCCTCCAGGCCCAAAGGATAACAGTCCCTGAGAGAAGCAAGGGGGGTAAGAGTGTTCAGGAACCCCCTTGGCTCAGCAAGGGCATTCAGCAGTGCCTGAAGACTAAAAGGGGAGTGTACAACCAGTGGAAGGGAGGAGCTATCACCACAGAGGAGTACTTCTCCTCAGCCTGGGAAGCCTAGGAAGGCCAAGGTAGAGATGGAACTCAGGCTAGCGACCAGGATTAAGGACAACAAAAAGTCCTTTTTCAAGTACATTGGGAGCAAGAAGAGGGCACCAGGCAATGTAGGACCCTGCAAGACACAAACGGTAATCTGGTGGCCATGCCAGACAAGAAAGCTGATATTTTTAACAGTTTCTTTGCCTCTGTTTTCCTGAACAGGGACCGGGATATCCCACCTACCAGAGGTAGGGACAATCTTGGGGATAGCTCTATCAAGCCTTCAGTCAGCACAGATGTAGTTAGGGATCTTCTGGAAGGGCTAGACATTTTAAAATCTGCAGGTCCAGATGCCGTCCACCCAAGGGTGTTGAGGGAGCTGGCAGGGGTCATCGCAGAGCCTTTGGCCCAGCTGTATGAGCATTCATGGTCATCTGTCCAGGTGCCAGGGGATTGGAAACTGGCTAATGTGGTCCTTTAAGAAGGGGAGGAAGGAGGACCCAAATAATTATAGGCCTGTAAGCCTCACCTCAGTGCT
>NW_005843306.1:78112-97735 GCF_000455745.1 Alligator sinensis
CAGGGGGTCAGGCTAGATGATCTGTTCAGGTCCCTCCTGACCCTACCTACTATGAAACTATGAAACATTAGTTATATTGAGAACAAGTGCAAGTGACTCCTGCTTTTTTAAACTGGAAGTCATTAGAAGCCTGAAATGAAATGTTTTATTTTACATCCTGCACAAGAAAGCGTTGTGGTGTGTGTGTGTGTGTGTGTGTGTGTGTGTATGTATCTATATGTGTGTGTGTATTAACATAGTATATAGTCATGTATATAGCCGTGTTCCATGGGCAACGATACAATTAATTTTTAACCAGGCACAGTGCCATATACACAAATGGATATCAGTATCTGCAGTGAAATGAACTGTGTTTATGTGTGGATGGAAAAACTGTTGGGAGACTGAAGGCAAGGTTTTTGACTGGGAAAAGCTGTAACAGCATCTTGGAAGAGGCAACTGTTCAACACATGCAATATGTAAAGGTTGCTTCCTCAATTGAAAAAGGAAAGGACGATACCACAAAGATCAACATAAGCTCTTCCCCATGACATACGTGGCTGCACCTTCTTTCATGGGTCAGCTAATATCATAGATTTCCTTCTCCTGTCACTCCCCTTTTTCTTTTATATTCACATGGGGTAGTTATTACTTCAATATATCAGCAGAACTTCTTCAAACATTTCCTGAGGGTGATCTCCAGGCAGCTGACAGAGTGGTCTATGAGTTAAACACTTCCAGCCTGCAGTACTCTCACTTTTGGTATATGTTCATAGTTTCATAGATGTTAGGGTCGGAAGGGACCTATTAGACCATCGAGTCTGACCCCCTGCCCTGGGCAGGAATGAGTTGAGTTTATGTACCCATTTAAATGTGGAATGTGTCCTTCATAACCCATTCTTGCACTCTCTTATTTTCCAGAAATTATAGCAGCACCTACAGCTCTGGAATTTGAGTTCAGAAAATGAATAGGACTTAAATTGAAAGAAGGTTTCAGAGAAAAAAAAAAGGATGTAAAATTAGCTTGATAGAAAGCATGGATGCTGATAAAGATGGAAAATGCATAAGGATATGGGTAAACATGTGAAGGCTAGGAAGGGAAAAGAATTTATAAAAACACAAACCTGCACTGAGGTTTTCTTTAGATGAATAAAATGTTTGCTTCATTCAGTGGCTGAATCTGATTTTAACAGTAAGATGACTGTTTTCAGTACTTTAAAAAGTCTGAAAAATTTCCCAGCCTCTGAGTAATGCCCCATCTATGTCAGTGGACCTGAGCACGTTTTTGGACATCGGAGAACACCCTCAGCTTTCTTTCTGAAAAATCAACAGATGTGTAATAAAAATTTGTGATAGTTTGAAATGCAGCCAGATGACTGAGAAACTGGTGCATACATTTAAATGAAAGATCGTCATGCTATAGGTACTATTGACATAAGTGGTGTAGAGCAGACTTAATTACAAGGCTTAATCATGGAGACAGTCTGAAAATCAATATAGTCACATCCTGGTCTGTATAGTGTTGAATCATTTGTAGAAATATCCTGCACTTATATGAGAAATGGAAGACAAGGTCCTTTAACCAGATTAGTTTTTGAATCAGGCAGGAATTTAATTCTAGAGGATTTAATTGGCTTGTGTTTTTTAGGTTTCTTTTTGTTTAAGTTGAATCCTCTATTTTGGGTAAACATAAAATGTGAAGGAGAATTAAAATAAGGTACTACATTATGTTTATGGGGTGAAGCCTAATATCAGCCCTACCAATGAATTACAGCCAGCACGTCTGTTTCACTTAATGGCAGTATCAGATACTGTCAAGCATGGAAAACTAGGAGGCTGTTGCACGGGAAAGTGGATATGTGTTTGCAAAGGCCTGTCATTCTTTCTTTTCTGGAGGCCAGTCTAATGCTGATAGGGATGAGGATGTCAGCTTCCATGCTGTTGTAGTGACCCATACAGGTGGGATGTAGGGAAGTGAACGTATCCCACATTATACTGCTCACTTTCTACTCCAGTAGAAACTACACATCTCTTCAGAAATGTATGGGTATCTCACAACTATGAACTGTCAGGCTTGGAAGGTGGGTAATATCTGGGCACTGGACCTTATGGCTCATATAAATCTAAACACGTGGTGATGGAGAACAATGGGGGTAACGCTGTGTAAGCTGAAATCCCAAAGTAAGCTTTTCCTAAGCCCCCTTACGCACTCAAAATGCCTTATTTAATGGAGACCTAGCTACGGTGGGCTGGATTCGCCACATGCCAAACTTCCACAGCTGCTAGCGAGGCTGAGCTTGGTGTACAGTCTGGCCACCATCATGGGAAATGCTGGGTGCCAAGTTGAAAATCCAGTGTTTGTTTAGGTGGCTAATGAATAGTGGAAGTCCGTAGAAATTCTTGCTGTGTCTTCTCATGTTACAAGTCAAATTGAGATGACAGTAGCCCAAGTGAAGTGGGCAGTGGGGAAAGGAAGATGTGTACAAGACAAGCAGTGGTGGACAATAATGTTGTTGTACTCAGTAAAAGAGACAGAAGGAAGAGGCTAAAAAATAGTTCCAGCAGCACCTTTTAGAAAGGTCAGATGTGCATTCCCTCAGGAACTGTCCAGGCAAGGCAATGACATCCCTCTATGGCATGTTCAGTGTTTCCAGCTGCGCTAACAACTCCATCTTTGCTTGGAGTGGTAACGGCCACAAATCTCACTGTTTTCCATGCTTTTGGGGGCAGTCATGAGGGATAACCATAGTATGATTCACTGGTTCAGTGTAGCTAGCAGTCAGAGGTGTCATGGATTACCGTTTCAAGTATTTTTGCCCCTGCTTGGCAGAGGTAGTATACTAGGATGTGCATCTGAGTAACTCTGATTCTATGGCACCCAAGAAATTGTGGCTCGGGTTTGTTTTTGTTAACGTTAGAAGGAGATCACCTGGCTTCTAATTTGAAAGGCAAGTGTGGGCAGTGGTGTTTTCTCCTTCCCTGCAAAAGAATGAAAATCTGATTTTTAACATGCAGGTTTTAAGCAAAGTAGTTATTTCTCTCTCCTTAAAGATGTTTGCTTTTTCTGTTCTTTGATCAGAAGGTTGAACATGGTTGCAATCTGCTTTTAATTTGATGCACAGGGGTAAAGTAAGGTTGCAATGACTGGACTTTAAAATGTTTGTTCTGCTTCTGCAGCTTCTAGCAGGTGATTCTCTTCTGTCCTCAGACTGAATGTCCTGTTTATTCTGCTTATAAAAGGACTGCTTCTAAAATACACATTGCCTTGGACTTTCTGTAAGCAGCATAGATTCTAACAGTTTAAACTAGACCACCAAATGAGCTGTTTCCTCGGCATTTTAATTGTTTAAGTCTTTAGGCCAAACCTCCACAGGTTTCTAATATTTAGCCTTTTTTATGATTTTCCCTTTACTGGTACTGTGAACAGCTAATTGCGATTTTGAAACTGAATGTGATCCCTTTTGAATGCAAACAATTCTGCTTCTTTGGTTATTGATTTTTTTCTAGGAATTATTCCTAAGTTTCTGCAAATTCCTGTAAGCAATAGCCATTTCATTACATACATTGTGGAGGTACAGATCAGAAGAAAAGAGCTGAGAGGTGGTTAGTTTGGTTGTCTGAAATCAGGCAGGGCAGCATGGCATCTTAAGATAAAAACAGAAATCAAGTTTATTCAAGGACTGATTGTCCCAGTTTTTGACCCGTATCAGAACAGCTTGAATGCTGTTTGAATGGCGGTTAACTCAAATTAGCCCCAATTATCAAAAGGAAAAGTGTTATCTGGGATCTTCACAGGCTGAAAACAGATATCAGATTTCTCTCAGGACAAAGCCTTTCATTCTGGGTTCCTGGAAGCCTATTTTTCGATTTTAAGTACCTTTGAAGTATTCAGCTAACACTTTCCTCTTCCCACACCCTAAAGCTGGTGGGTGCACGCGCACGTGTGTGTGCGTGTGTGTGTGTGTGCATGTGTGTAATTCAACTTAATTGCCACTCAAGCTGTGTGTAAACGGCTGTCCCAAATCTGTTTCAATTTGAGTCAAAGTCTAGGACAGTTGGACCCAGGATAAACCAGACATCTGTTTTTACTCACAGGTACCTAAAGTGGAACAATTGGCTAGCAGGATGTAGGATCCCAGAATAAAAGACTTTGTCCTGGGAGAAATCTGACATATTTTTCCCGTGGCAATCCATCGCAGTCAAGGATGATTATCTTCCATGATTGTCTTATCTGTGTGTCTGAAGATGGCTGATGAGGCCTATCTGGGACAGACTCTACTGCAGCCTGGACATGTGTTTCTGTGTGGGGTGGGTGGCGCTGGATTTTTTTATTTGGTCTGTGACATGCTGTTTCTGCCGCTTCCTCTTTTCTGTCTCCTGTTGTTGTCATGAGGTTTCAGAGTCTTGAGATCCCCCACAGCAGACTTCCATTTGGGGTGGTCCTGAGCAATAGTCTCCAGTGAGTTGACATTGATGTTCCTTTTTTTTAAGTTGGCCCTAAGGATGTCCCATAAGTGCTTTCTCTGCTCACATGAGCATATGCCTTGGCTGAGCTGGGAGAATAAAACTTGTTTTAGGAGTATGGAGTCAGACACCTGGATGACTACTGGCCCAATGAAGTTGATGCCAGGTGATCACTGCCTCAATACTTGTGGAATTTGCTTGCAGGA
The DNA here is from genome assembly GCF_000455745.1 of Alligator sinensis. Classification (NCBI taxonomy): domain Eukaryota; kingdom Metazoa; phylum Chordata; order Crocodylia; family Alligatoridae; genus Alligator; species Alligator sinensis. The sequence goes on from NW_005843306.1 coordinate 82,762, forward strand.
GAACACTAACATTGGTATGTTTCTCTTCCCCCCGGACTCAGAGAATCTTCCATAGGTAGCACTGATGTTACTTCTCCAACAACTTTAGATGTCTTCTGTACCTTGTCCACAACTCAGCTCCATACAGCAAGGTGGGGATCACAACTGCTTGATAAACCATGAGCTTGGTTTTGGATCTGATGTCACGATCCTCAAGCACTTGTTTCCTCAGGTGTCCAAAGGCTACACGTGCACATTCGAAGCAATGTTGGATTATTTGTTGATATCAGCCTTATGCAAGAGATGGCTTCCAAGGTATGGGAAACACTTGGTGTTCTCCAGAGTCTCGCCATGGATCTGGATTACCAGAGCTCAGGACTGTTCATTAGGAGCTTGTTGATGAAGAACCTTAGTCTTCTGAATGTTAAGTGTCAGTCCCATTTTCTTATATGCCTCAGTAAAGACACTGACAATTGCCTGAAGGTCTGCTTCTGAGTGAGCACACACTACAGCATCATCAGTGTACTGGAGCTCAATGATTGTGGTCAGGGTGGTCTTGGTTTTGGCTCAGAGTCAGCTGAGGTTAAACAGCTTACACATTCAGTAGTCTAGCTTCACTCTGGCTTGAAGCTTGTTGGTGGTCAGATGTAACATTGAGGCAAAGAATATTGAGAAGAGTGTTGGAGCTATGATGTAACTTTGCTTAACTCCCATTTTAACCTCAAAGGGATCTGTGATAAGGATCCATTACTGAAAGTCACTGGTCACATACTGTCATGGAGCAGGGAGAGAATGGTGACAAATTTTGGTAGGCATCCATACTTCAGAAGGATCCTCCACAACGCTTCTCAGCTGACAGAGCTGAAAGTTTTTGTGAGGTCAAAGAAGGCCACGTAGAGAGGCTTATGTTGTTCCCAACATTTCTCCTTCAGCTGACAAGCTGTGAAGATTATGTCACTTGTGCCTCTTGATACCCTAAACCCGCACTGAGATTCCAGGAGAAGCTCTTCAGCAAGTGGAAGGAGATGGTTCAGAAGGGTTCTCACAATGATCTTTCCTGTGGTGGACAGCAAGGCGTTCCCTCTGTAGTTTCCACAGTCAGACTTTTCTCCTTTCTTGGAGATGGTCACAATCATGGCATCCCTGAGGTTGTCTGGGATTTCCTCATCATTCCAGATCCTTACGATGAGGGCATGAAGCTGTGATGTGAGCTCCTCTCCCCCCTGCTTAAAGATTTATGCGGGAATTTAATCTGTTCCACGTGCTTTGTTGTTTTTCATCTGATTGATGGTTTTCCTCAACTTGTCAAGGGTTGGTGGGATTCCAAGATCACCTCTGACTGGGTGTTGTGGGATGGAGTTGAGAACACTTTCATCAACAGGAGAGTCTTGATTGAGAAGGTCTTCAAAATGCTCCTTCCAACAGGCATTGGTGGCTCCCCTTTCATTGATCAGGTCTCTTCCATCCTTCTCTCTCAAGGGGGTTGGTCCCTGACTGCTCTGACTGTAGATGACTTTGGTGGCACTGAAGAAGCCGCATATATCATGGATGTCAGCCAGAAGTTGAATCTCCTTAGATTTGCCTTTCCACCATTTGTTCTTCATATTGCACATCCACGTTTGGACCTCTGCCTTGGCTTATTGGAGATTCAGTTTCTTTTACTTGGAATTAGTGTTATTTTGCCAAATACAAAAGGCCTTGCTCTTGCAGCTGACCAACTCTTAGATCTCCCAGTCATTCTCATCAAACCAGTCTTGATGTTTCCTGGTAGAGAATCCAAGTGTCTCTTCACAGGCACTGATGACAGTGGCCTTGAGGGCACCCCGCATGCTGCTAACATTTCTACCATTGTTGTTGATTGTAATTCACCAGTTTTTCATTGAGGCACTGATGGGAGAGGTCTTGTTTGCTGGGTCCTTGAGTCCTTCAACATTGATCTTCTGCTGGCATTGCTTTTGCTGCAGCTCTCATTTGGGAGCCACTTTGATTGACATAACTGAGCACATGAGTTCAGTCCAGCAATCATCAGCTCCAAGCATAGCTTGGGTGATGTGGACATCTTTGTGATCCCAGGCATGGACAACGCCATAGTCAATTAGGTGTCAATGCTTAGATCATGTTGCTATGATGTTTTGTGCATGTTTTTCTGGCAGAATAGGGTGTTGGTGATGGTGAGTCCTGTCGGGACCCAGGGCAGCCGGCCAGCAGCTCTCCCTGACTCCCACCCGGGCAGTATGGGTCCAGGGCCTTAGAAGGCCGTCAGGCGGGTACTTGTGACGCTTGGAGTGGAATTAATTAGGCGGACGCTTATCGGTTGCAAAGCAAGATTATGTACTCACGCCATCAAGGTGGTAAAAGACGGAGGTCAAAGATACTTGGTTAGTTACAGCTTAGAGTTCGTAGGTCGTAGGTCGGTCTGCATAAGAGTTTGAAGGTCGGGCAGAAGGTAGGGCCGTCAGGTCGTTGATTTACGTCTGATTGGGTCGAGACGGGGGAAACTGACAAGTGATCAATTTGTCAGTTACTCTCACGCATACGTTCAGAGGTTTTTCAGGTGTGTGCGCGGAGGTCTCCCACTTCACGGAAGTGAAGACGGGTTTTATTTGTATAATAGCCAATTGCTTTTTGCCACGTCATAAATTTAATTAGAATCGCCAATTATCTAGCGGTCTTCGCTAGGGTGTTATCATAGGGTACTCCTTGTTTTCTTTGACCAATTATAATGATTTATGTACAGCACAGAAGGCAAAAGTTTTTATCTCTGTTAGTGGCGTAGCAATACATTTCTTTTTGACATGCGCAGCAAAAAAGCGGTTACTATCATTATTGTTAACCCTTAGTTAACCTAGTGCAGAAAAAAAACTGTTTTGAATGGTTTTACTTGCTTGTGACATGGGCACTACTTAATTTGGTTGTGACAAGTCCCATGTTCCATGCATTTGGCCAAGAGGAGGATGCTACTGGAGTTGACCTTTCCTACTCCTTCCTTGCCCATGGTTTCATTCCAGAGATTAGAGTCCCTTCCAACTCTGGCATTGAAATCACGGAGAAGAATAAGTCTGTCTCCCTCCAAATTTCAGAAAGGACTTGATTTAGGTTGGCATAGAATTCCTCCTTGGTTTTATCGGCATCATCAAGAGTCAGGAGCTGATGACAGTGGCATATTTGCTGCCCACCAGTTTAAGATGGAGAGTCATGAGGCACTCATTAATTCCAATAGGGTTTATGAGTTCATTCTTAATGACAAAATCAACTTTGTGAAGGCAGTGTTCTCCTTCCTGTTTACCCTTTCAGAACAAGGTATAGCCACCTCCATGTTCTTGGAGGAGCTCATTTCCTGTTTGCCAGGTCTTGCTCAGTGCAGCTATGTCGATGTTGTGTTGCCTGACTTCTCAGGCCACGATTGCAGTGTGGTGTTCAAGGTATTCACTATTTACTATTAGAGTTGTCCATCAGGATTCTGATGTCCCAAAAATAATGGCGCTTCTTTGCTAATGTTTTCGACTGCAGCAAAGGTGATCCCACTGGACGTAGTTATCCAGTCAGGAAGAAATACAGAATACTGTATTAGACAGAGCATGTTTAGGGCATGTTTTCTAGCCCCCTCCCCATGTCAAGTGAGCAGAGAGGATCCTGAAGAGGGCTGCTCAATTACAGTTACAGCTGCCAAATCACACTCTTTTCTTGTCCTAGTGCTAGACCACCTTCTTGTAACTGCTGCTTTTTGCTAGTTCATGACTAGGAGCTTCCAGACCTCATAATCCTGCTCCCGTCACCATTAGCTGGTCGCTAAAGGACTTGAGGAATGTGCTGACATAGAAGATGCTTGTGCATAACTTCTTTATATTGTGGAGAAGCTGCTGCACATCAGCTTCCATGTGGCTCTTGGCAGAATGGAACCTTGATCCAATGGCACGGAGACCAAGACAACTGGGGAACTCATTCTGCTGCGGCCTTCAGCCGCCTTTGCAGCCATTGAGATGCTAACATCATCTTCTGCCTGCTCTACCATTGAAGACTTGCAGACCCAAAGCTGGGGGCTAGGCAGGCTTATTATAGTGGCGACCTGTACTTGTCGTGTCACAGCACTGTGAAAGGATATATGTGGCTTTTCAGGAGGGAAACCACTGCCATCTGCTGTCCTCACCACATCCTGGTGGTGCTGCTGCTGCTTGGTCTGTGACTGCGCTATTTGTCAGTTACTCCTGCTTATTTCACAGCTAACCTTCCCTGAAGGTCATTCCATTATCTGTTACCTGTGAACGCACTGGGTAGCAGTACAACTCTGTTCCACAGGACACGTTTTTACCATTAGGTAGGGACAGAAGTTACCTATAAACTGGTCTAAGTCATCAGAAGCCAGTTCAAATCTGTAACACAACAGAAGTTCAGTGCATGTAAACCGCTTTTAAAATAGCTAAAACTGGTTTAAAATGAACATGGATGGATGTAGTATCAGGCTTCACTGTTTTAGGTTAAATTGGTTTATTGAACTTCTGTCTCGGATCACCTCCAAATTCAAGTTAACTCACCGTCCCCCAGCATCTCAGGATGCTTTGCACCTTCCCCCGCCCTCCACACACACACATATGAAGTGGGCTAGCCTTAGCCCAAGCTGTCTGCTCCAGGCAAGCAGGGAGGCATGCTCCAGCACTCCCAGTTTCTGGCCTGGGCCACTGCAGGCATGTGGCTGCATTTCTGGAATCAAAAGTGAATGTTTGTTAACTTGCTTATCAGTTCAGTCAATATAGCTTACACTAACTTGCGAAGATTGTATTGATTCAGTTTTTTGACTGTTTGTACTTCGCCTTAGAGACAAACTGGTACAGAGAGGCATGAGCTTTTGTAGGTAACAGCCTATTCAGCCAACTGCTTGGAAAGAACAGCATGACACACAGAGGCTAAACTTGAATCTTAGTCTCCTGGAAGGGGCTATAAAGTGATTTTTCTATCCAATAGTTTGTGCTAGTGAAACCAGTAAGACCCTTTGCAGTACAGCTGATTTTACTGATTCACATAGTAAACTCACCTCTGTTTTATTCATTAACAGGTTTTCCCTTTAATATTGATGCAGTCTGAGACTAACTTCACTACCAAAAAAGTGTGTATTTACCATGTGAGAGAGAACTTAAGTTAGCTGCTTGTTTAAAATTAAATTGCTATTTATACCTTGACTTAACTGCATCAAATGTAGAACCTCAGGTTGGCTGGGAGGGGGTACTATATTCACTCCAGCTAGCCACATCAAGGCTAAAAACTGCCTTTGTAACCTAACCTGTGTCTATCATCTGTAATTTATATGTTTGCTCTGCTGTGTGTGTTGGATGTGAACTTCTGGCTTCTTCCTCTTGTCATTGAACAATCTTAGAATGGTCTTCAGAGTAACTCTGTTTTCTGGCTGAAACTCTGGGATCTGAGAGATGCATTCTGCAGTAGTTTCACAGTGGCACACCCCAGGGTATTGATTTACTCATGGTTTCAAGCATGCACTCCCCACATAGATGCTCATGTGTACACTGAGGAATATAGTAGACTCCTGATTTATGCATATATTGCGTTGCTGAGAAACCTCGTATATGTCAAATTCGCATGACTCAAGGTAAATTTTCCCATAGGAAATAATAGAAAAGTGAGGGGTTGCGTTCCTTAGACCTCACATCTATGACACCTAAAGGTACCAAAATAAAACCTTTTTCAACCAATACTTTATTTATGTTACAAAAACATTGGTTGATTGAGTCGAGATAGTGCTGTCCCGCTTCCTGAAGAACTTGTCCGAGGAAGACTGCACCAAGCAGCGCCGCTTCTCTCTGTAAAGCTTTTCTGCTGCTTCTCCCCAGCCACGTTTTCCACATCGACCTGCTCAAAGCCCAAACTCTTAGCCATCTCGATGATCTCATGCCTTGCATCGCTGATAAATTTGTCAGCATCAAAGCCTCGGAAATCATTCACAACAGCAGGCCAGATGTTTTTCCAGACACCATTAAGGCACCGCTGTGTAACATCATTCCAGGCTTCTCCGATGATGTCTATGGCCATCTTGAAGTTAAATTTCTTCCAAGATTCTTTGACATTTGTCTTTTCCTTTGACTCTGTCTCATTGATAAGCTTCTTGAAGGTCCTCCGTAGATAATAGCTCTTGAAAGCTTGTTGTATTTTTCTGCTGTTAATATTAACTCACGTAAACATGAGACACGGGTAAATTGAATATGCGTAAAACGGGGGTCTACTGTAGTGTTACTTCTGTAGAAGTTGATTTGTCTGCCTTTAGCTGTACGTTAACTTCACTTTAAAGCTGTGAGGCTTGTATAAGTGAGGGTTGCTTACAGCCCTGAGGTTAGGGCACTGGGTGTCAGGGGTAGCAGAGCGGGGACCTGGGTTCTGATCCCTGCTGCTAGAATTGTTTGTACATTTACATTATACCATCATTGTATAAAATACATGAACAGTCCTTCAGGCAGAGATCACAACCCTGGTCTCCCCTCACCCCACTGTTACTGCTCAGTGCTGCAGTGCTGAAATCCCTCTCTAGATCTAACCCCTGAATTCCATTTACTCATGGGTTAGACATCTACCTGTCCTTTGTGTTCTTTGAAAATCTTCCTCCTAAATGAATGGGATTATTAGTTCCTATTAACTAATGAGAGCACGAGTCTCATTTCAAGTATCACTTATTTACCATTGTCTTAAAAAATGTTTAATTCTATTACTAACAATAATGTACAGAAAGATAAAAATAATTTTAACTGGAAGACAGAAGTATGAATAACACAATGAGCTGGATCAAATGTACATGTAGAAATCATTATAGGGGTAAACTCACATGAGGGAACTAAAAAAAAGCATAAAAAATTAAATTAAATGCATCTTTAAATTATGTGTCTTGTTAGGCACCCAGAATCATTAGTTGCATAAGAAAATCTTGGCCTTGGTCTAATTATGACAGACTAGACTGTGTCTTCAAGGCATGGCTCATAGCAAGGAACAGTGCAGTTTCACCCTTCTGGAATGGAGAGAACTGGAAATTTGGAGCATTTATACATATACCGGTAGGCCATTTGTGCTGCCGTTGTGAAGAGAATGACTGGGGTCCCCTGCAGCTCAGGGCTCTAGGCATGTGCCTAGTTTGCCTATGCATTAATCTGGGCCTGAATTTGAGGGATCACTTTACAGGGCATAGCATACTTCCCCATCCCTATATGGCTGGCATTTTAGCCGACTGGTTTGTAATGGGAGGCAGAACTGGCTTTTTCTTCTTGATTTCTTGTTCAGGACGTGCTGGTAGGGGAACATAGAGGAGAGAGACTCAGTGGTAGCACATCTGCCCTCCTGAGCAAGTCTCAGGAAATCCCTGTCCAACCCACCGTGCAGCCCTGCTCTGTGAGACCAGGCTAGGTTCTGGCAGCAAAGGAGGGTTAGAAGCAGTTAACTAGTAAAGCAGTTTTGAAAGTATCAGCTTTTTATTTAGACTGAATTAGACAAGAGTGATTTATTTTTATAGGAGATGCACTGGAATAAATAGATTGATTTATTACAGTTTCTCTCAGTATGTTCTTGGGGAATTTCCCCAAGCCAAACTAAACTTTGGGAGCTCATTCTGTGCTTCATAAATCACCCATATGAAAGAGGCAGCCTTGACAGACTTGAAGCAGGGTGTGGAATTTGGTACCTCACATTCATAAAATGATCCTTTCATAGTTGGCTACAGCTACAGACAGATATTTCAAATTGTACCTTAAAGGATTATCATATTTTTAAGTTTTACACATGATACAATTTGTTAACAAGCCCAAATACTTGCTCATTTGCATAGGCGATGTGAAGATGCCTTTGTACCCGTGCACAGCACAGCAGCTGTCTTAAGAGAATTTTTTGCAGTGTTCTTCCAAGGAAGGGTCTCACTTAGGGGTGGGCAACTATTTGGGGTGAAGGGCCACTTAAGGAGCTTTGTTGAGCTGTTGGGACCTGCCTTGGGCCCCCTGTCACAGCTACTTACACTGCCTGGTGGGGGTGGGGAGATGCCAGTTGATCCTTTCCAGCCCTGGGTCTGTCCCCTCTGCACCCACCTCCATGGGCGCCAGATGGAGCAGGTTTTCCATGGAGACCAGCCCAGGACCCCCAAGGGTAGGGTGTTCTTGGGCAGGTGGATGGGATGGGGCTGTGGGTAGGTGGGGAGTGGTGTTTAGGAGTGAGACAGATGGGTAGGGCCGGAGCTGGGATCACAGGGCTGGTGCCCAGGGCAGAGCTGTGATCTGCTCCCCACACGTCTCTGCAACAGGTGCTGGTTTCATGGGCAGGGCCCCTTACCTGCAGAACTGGTGCCCATCGCAGGCACACGTGGGAGTGGATCACAGTCCTGCCCTGGACCCTGGCCATGACCACTAATCCTGCTCCTAGACATCTCTCCCTGCCTATGACCCCATCCCATCTACCTGGCGAAGAGCGCCCTGCCCATGGGGGTCCCAGCCCGGTCTCCATGAAGACCCCATCCACTGTGTCTGGTGCCCCTAGTGGTGGATGTAGGGCAGACGGGCCAGGGTGCCTGGGCAGTGGGGCCAGTTCTGGTGGCAGTGGTGGAGATGCTGGCAGCAGCAGCTGAAAGTGTGAGGGCAGAGGGAGCTGCTGATGAGGGAGCTGCTGGGAAGCTGAGTCTGGCTGCCGTGGTGCTGCTACAGTGCTGCCCAGCCCTGTGGACTATAGCTCCTGGTGTGCCTGAGAGCTGTGGGCTGCAATAGGGCAGGCTGCACTCTGTGCCAAGTGGTACCTACACTTCTGGGAGCCGCAGGATTAGCTGCACACACCATGGCCCAGACTACCCCCCATGTCTGGACCAGGTGGGGCAGAGAGACCCGCCTCAGGCCAGATAGAATCAGTTGGGGGCTGTATCTGGCCCAGGGGCTGTATTTTGCCCACCCCTGGTCTAACTGGCTTGTCCCAGGGGGACACAAGTAGAGACCCCGGAGCATCCTCCCGCAGCGGGACCCAAAGCAGGGTTGACCCACCCGAAGAAAGAAATGAAAAGCCCTGAAAAGAGGGCATACTTACTGTTTTTAGGATAAATGGAGCTATGCCGAGACAGACTGCCCACATGGTTTATCAGCAGCTTTTATTGCCAGCTGGGAACGGCGCCAGGAGATGATGTCATCAAAAAATCACCGCCTGGCTGATTTAAAAGTTGGTGGCAGGGAAATGGAAGTGGGGGCAGCAACGCCGCAGCCAAAAGGTGAAGCTTCTCCCCGGACTGCACACAGGCAGTGTTGGCAGCTCGGCAGGGGGCCAGATGGGGACCCACGGCGGGGTCCCGGGTCCATTAAAAGAAATATTCACCCAGCTCGGCAGGGCAGCTGGGCCAAGGAGGATGGCATCGAGGGATTTCGAGGACCACAAATGTCAGATCCGTGAGTGGGGTGGGCTGAGGCCCCATACCCCAACTATTCCTTTCTTCTCTTTTTTTTTTCTTATTGTTGTTTCAGAGAGGGCACAGAGTCCAAACCAGGGAAGGAGTCTTCAATTGACCACTGGGTCAAGAGGGAGAGCTGAGGCAGCGCAGCGGACTGCTACACCCCAGAGGGAGAGCAGATACAGTGGCAAGGACAGTCCCTCGCCCTGTAGTCATCCAGGGTGAAGGGGTGCCGAGAGACAGGCAGGGAGAGAAGAGAACAGGTGACAACATCAAGGGACAGGCTGGCGACCCATCAGCTGTCCGTCTTGAGGGCTGGTGTATGGCTGAGGTGTAGGGGAGGTGGAGCCCAAAGAATGCCCGCTAAGGGCAGCACCTGGTCTGCAAGGTACTGCAAGGAGGAGCCCCACCACTGAAGAAAAGAAGATCAAGTCATGGCAGGAAAGTGTTGGGGCCTTCCTCGGGGGTGAACATGACCCAGCGCTTAGGCCCTGAGGACACACCCCGCAGCCAGCACCCAGTGTGCACTCTAAGATCATGACAGAGCGCCTATATGAGACCAGGCAGGTGCATGGCTAAAGGTGGGGAAACTTTACATATCAACAGAACATTGTTTTCCAGTCCAATCTAAAGCCATGGGCAAAAGCTGGTAATTTAATTTATTCACTGATATTGATATCAGTCATGCACATTCATTTCAATACAGATATGCTAGCTTGTATATTCTTTATGCATTTTTGGGCTGGTACCCTGAAATGATACTAGAACTTGATATAATGGCAGTAGTTTGTTTTGGATAAGTGGTCAGTCAAAGCTTAGGCAACATCACACTCCACACACTAAATGTGTAATGATGATAAATATTTGATCTGGCAGATTTGCTTTCAGGACCTTAATCTGAAACTTTCTCATTTGACTTTTCAGGGTCCAGCTTTTTTTGAGGCTTGTGCCCATGGAAGTTGAACTCAACTCCTGTTGGTTATGGAGCAGAACCTTTAATCTTCTATGTCAGTTGCTGGCAGTCTTTTCAAGTTGTGGGCTGGCATGACCCAGCTTGGGCCAGAGGTGGATGGGCAAAAGAAGGCTGAGAGGGGATATTGTAATCATCTGCAAATTCATTGCGGGGGGAGAGACAGAAAGGAATAGGGGATACTCTGATTACCAGGGTGACCCTGGGGGTTACTAGGAACAACGGCCATAAACTGACAGAGAGCAGATTTAGATTAGACATAAGGAAAAATTTCTTTACGGTGAGGGTTGCCAAAATCTGGAATGGGCTTTCAAGGGAGGTGGTACTCTCCCCTACCTTGGAAGTGTTTAAGAGGAGACTAGACAAGCACCTAGCTGGGGTCATCTAGGTGCTTGTCCAGGGCAGGGAGTCAGACTCAATCTACTAAAATCCCTTCTGAACCTAAAAATCTATGAAATCTATTAAATCACCAAAGCCCCCTGTCTGTGGGCCAACTCCAGTGGCTCAACCCATAGGCTGCTGACCTGTGTCCACTCTGAACACTGAAAATCTTGCTGCATGTCATCTATATTCTTATTAGTTTCATGATCCTGCTCTTCCTGAGGTGGGATTATTATATACATTGCAGTGGATTGTCTTATTTGTTTTTTATTTGTCCCACAGAAGGTTTGGTTCCAAAGAGTATTGCAACATACGCATGATGATGCCTTGAAACAGCTAAGAGCTTTCATTCTACTTCACTTTCAGTAGTATTTTGCTATGGTGCTGACCTCAGTAAGCTACTGGAGGCCAAATAAAATGGCTTTGTGTGCTTGAAATTACAGTGCAACATCCTAGCTGGGAGAGAATCAGCAGCTCTAGCTTTTACTGTAAAAGGATATAGCAAGCTGTGGCTGGCCATGAGTGAGAAGTAGCACAGTAGGATACCAGAGTTCTTTATTCAGTTTTCTCCGCCAGCTGCAATTAGGCTTAATCTTACAAAAAGCAGAATTTTTAGTATGCTGGTTTTGTACCCTTTATTAATACATTTGCTCCAAATGCTACATGGTTTTTCATTAGGAAGTTCTTTAAGACCTTTTATTTTATTAACTCCAAAATAAGTGGCATCTGATTCCTGGGAAAACCTACCTGATTCTTCTGAAACTTACCGAGGATAAGAATTGCTTCTGGGTCTCCTGCTTTTTCAAATCTGATTTTTCTACTTTGGAAAACTGTTTATGAGGTTTTGGTTACACACTCTTTTCAAAATGCTACTCTGAAATGAGTTCAAAGAGTGTGACTAGAATGTGAAAAAGTCACTGCTATGAAGCACTTCCCCTGAATTTATCATTTGTAATTAAAGAAAGGATTAAATCAAGGGCTGTCACCCTTAACTTATGGAAGGATGCAATCACTGTTCATATTAGATAATATTTTTTCTTTTTCCTGCATAAACAAATTAGTTATTGTACGCACAAAACATTTTTCTCAATGAGTTGTTATTTCAGACTAGTGAGCTCATAGCTGTCTGCTTGGCAAGGTTCTGCTCTTACTTCTTCGTACAAAATAAGATTGCTGCCAGGATTTTCTGTCTAATACTTGAGCCTTGAAGAAAGCTCCATTTTACAGAACAAGAGAGACAGTTCTATCGATGGCATTTCTTCTGTCTCTGACTATGACCTTTTCAAAAGAACTTACCTGTTGTTTTGGATCAACAAGTTATCATTTAGAGTGCAGGCTTACAGACCATCACTAGGCTAGGGGCATGTTTGGATCTGATCTGGGTTTGCATCCTGGCCAGATCAGGGCTAGTTTTGCATCTGAACCAAAGTGAATTCTGAATGAGCAGATCTGAAATTGGGATTTTGAATACAGTTCCCTTATAATCTTCTTGCCTGGTGATAGTCAAAGAGTGGATGGAAGGCTGTGCTTTTTACCAAGCTTCAAGAAAATGTAGGGTTCTTTTGGGGAGGCAAGTTAGTACAATACACTGGACTGAAATTTAGCTGAGGTAATAACTTGCTAGGCATTGTAATGAGCATTCATCTCAGGTTGTGCTGTTTAAAGCATATTATATGCTGTGTTGTGCATCATGCGTTGTGACGAGTTGCTGTTGAATGACCTTTGTTTACAGTTCATTCATAATTGAGAGCAAATAGCTAAACTTCTGAAAAGCAGATGCGTCTAATGGATGAACTGCCATTCTAAATGATGCTGAAATAGCTAAGCTGCAAATGAAATGTGAAAAATATAGCAAGCAGAAATTCAGCGATTATTTGAAGAGAACTGATGTTCAGACATCCTCAGAATGTACATGCTAACACCTACTGTACTAGCCTGGTGAGAAATCTGTAGGAGAGTAATTACCCATAGCTTCCACACGCAGTAATCATGAACACAAGCAACTCAGCCATCTACAACCATGTGGTTTTGTTGCTTACAACATATGTTTTCTGGGACTGCCCACAGATATAAAACTTTTGGTCATATATGTGTGTGTGTACATACAGACATGCATGCATGCATGCATGCACACATACACATGAATGCACTAAACCTTCCCTTTGACTCAACTTTTCTGGTCTGGGGATCAATTCAGAGTGATATCAGTGGCCCTAAGAGAATTCATTTGATTGGAAAAGATAACTCTATACTATAGTAATAATGTGGCTAACCAACATAAGAAATAGGAGATGATGAACCGTAGGAACTATGGTTTCACTATCAATGATACAAGGACTGGTTGGGCTCAGCAAACCTTTTAAAAAATAAAAGGCTTGCATTTTATCCTACCCGATTAGGTGACACAGAGCCGAGCCAGTTAAAGGAAAAGTGAACTATTTAGGGTAATGGTTTTCCTCTGTTTTTCCAGATGGTAGGTTTGGAGCTTTGAAAATCAAGTTCCAGTAATTGAAAACATTCACAACTTAGAATTAATAACTGAGCATCTCTTTTTCATAAAGTGTTCCTTTGACTTTTTCTGACAGCTGCAGAAAAGGGAATAGAGGGATGTTTAGGAGGCAAGAGAAGCGACTTCCAGCTATGAAGCACAAGTTTGTGTCAGACACGTGAAAAAATTCACATATTGAATATTTTGTAATTTAACGAATCCCTCTAGTGGACAGTCAGTCAAACTACACATTGGACATGGAGCTGTGAATGTTTCAGATTAAACTAATGCTAATTTCTCGGAAGGGATCGCCTAGGTCTGAAATCCTTTCTGGGTCCCAGGATCATTTTGGATCTTAATTTCTATGAAACTTGGTGGCTACAGAATGGTAAAGTGAAATTTAGGGTTGCATGAATCCTTGCAAACTATAACTGCTGAGTTTTATACCAATCTCCTTTTGCTCTTTTATGTGGACCATAAAATAGTTCCAGAAGTTTCTTAGAAGAAACCTTAATATTTAATATTACAATGTGTACCAGATGCATTCTTTAATATTAGTCTCAGTCTATTTATTACCTTGCTACATGTTTTTCTTTAAGGTTCAATTCTGCTCTTAATTTGCATTGTTGTAAATAATAGAAGAAACTAGCTGTAATACCCACATGCTGCCTTTCAGTCACGTCTCTGTGGTCAGGATTAAGGCTTAATACTTAAAAATGGGCAAGCATTTGAGTTCTCTGTCTTCAGTCACCAAAGAGCTGACTTTGTCTCCAGTACCTTTGTTGCATGAAATGTGTGTACCTCCCTATCATGTCTCTTGGACCCACATGCAGCCAAAGAGGTAAAGGTGAGATCTCAGTGTATAGGACCCAAACAAGCAAGCACTTAATCATGTGCTGAATTTGATGCAGTGATATTAATGTGATTATTAATATGTTAAAGTTAAGGCCATGTTTAAAAGCTTTGAATGAGGCTTTGGAACACAATGGGAAGAGTTCCATGTGTTTGCCTTGACTGCATATCACTTGTTAAATTATTCTTTTTCCTTATTTCTTAAATTGTTATGCACTAAAGTTTTTTCAGTGCAGAAGTTGAAGGAAATGTTGAGACCTTATATTTATGTTTGTACTCCTTCCACACCACCCCTCTTGTAATTAGGCTGGCCCCTAGCCATTTGGAGGTGCATAGGACATCAGCAGATCAGCCACAGGAAAGCAGAAACTCTCTTTTAAGAAAAAAACATCGTTTTTATGACGTCATATAAACTAAATATGTCATAAAAACTAAATATGGTTACTAGTTTATGGCAGAAAGGTAGTTTTCCTGCCACAGGGTCAAACTGGAAAGGGCTGTGAAAGTAATGACATTACATACTGCCTGGACAAAGTACTTGGGCTTTTATTTTCAAACATCCATGGTAGTCAAGTGCATGTGTCAAGTAGACAAGGTTCCTTGGGTGAATTTGATATCTTTTATTAGACCAACCCAAATAGTTGGAGAATAGTTATTAAGCAAGCTTTCAGGTTCAAAAACCCTTCGTCAGGCTAAGGAAGTTTCAGCAGTTGGTGTGTGCTCTGTCTCTAGTGGGTTATGGAATAGAGAAAATCCCACACAATTTACTGATTCGTTTTGATGCACTGGCTGGGGGAGTAGTTAGCTGATTGCACGATTTCACAGTGATTACACACTTAATTCATACAACACAATTTTATTTTAAAATTCTTTGCTACGCATATAACACTGCTTAGCTTTAAGA
>NW_005843306.1:100182-141270 GCF_000455745.1 Alligator sinensis
TTGTAGTTCTTTGTAGTAGGTGGTGTCAGAGAGCTGTCTGTTGGCTTCCTTTATGTAATCCTCACGGTTTAGGATGACTATGGCTCCTCCTTTATCTGCTGATTTTATTACTATTTGGTGGTTAGATCTTAGAGATTCTATGGCCTTTTTCTCTGGTAGAGAGAGGTTGTTGTGGTGGCGTGTGTTGCTGATTATTTCATTGTTCATTCTTTCTCTGAAGTAGTCAATGTAGCGGTCAAGGCTAGGGTTTTGTCCACTGCGAGGTGTCCAATCTGATGTTCTTGGGGGTTTTTTGGCATTGATCTTTTCTTGAATGTTGTCAGAGGATGAGTTGTTGTTGGGAGTGGGTTCAGTTTGGTCGTGGAAATATTCTTTGAGGCGCAGGTGTCAGAAGAATTCTTCTAGTTCTCCACATTGAAGTATTTTATTAGGGTATTTTTCTGGACAGAAATTTAGGCCTTTAGAAAGGACAGATTTTTCAGTTTTGGTAAGCTTGTCTGTGGAGAGATTGATAATATTTGTGGGTTGGTTGCTGCTTGCAGTTTCATCAAGTCTGAGGTCAGAATGTTGTAAGGTGTTGGTGTTGTTCCTCTGATGGTTGTTTTGTGGCTGGGGAGCTTGTTCTTGGAGTAATTTGTTCCATTTCTTCTTTTTATGTAGGATGAATGCTGTAGAAAGTTTTTCGTAGTCTCTTTGTATCCATTGTATATTGTCAGGGAACATGCATGGATTTCTGTCTTTTAAATCAATGTAGTATATGGTGATTTCCTTCCTGAGTTGGTCTCAAGTAAATTCACCAAACTATCCATGTGCAGGGCATACGGGGGTCATGGTTTAACTCCATAAATCCATAATAGAGTCCCTGTGGATTCCTGTATGGATGAAAGTGATTGAAGGAAAAAAGATGGAAAGAATTTTAACTTGGGCTAAGCGGTGGATTTTTTTATTTAAAGGTAAAGAAGGTCTCTTTACTACTTAGCACTGCCCAGTTAAACACAGCAGCAGTACATCATATGCTAGCTTTTGTTTTATGGACTACTCTTTGAGCCACATTTTCAAACTTAAGTTGTCTAAAGCTGGACAACAGAGTTTTGTCATCTGAATTCTGATTTGGGTAGCAAGATGGGGATTTAACTGTCATCAGCTGTTTAAGTGGAAGTGCTCAAAATAAGATGACAGGAAGTGCAATGAAGAATGGAACCAGCAGATAAACAGCTTGGATAAAATCATGCTAATAGGAGGGTAAAGCAAGGAATTCTATTGCCTAGTCAGCGATGGAAGCAATTAGTGGAATCGGTTTGTCAGGGAGCTGGGCACAATTTTGAGACACTAGCGAAGGTTGTAAGAACTTGTTTTTTTGTGAGAAGGAGACTGGGGCATGAAATGCCTTTTCTATTTTCAAGGTTTATCAGGATTATATTTGATAGAGCAAGTCCTCTTCTTCCCTAGATCCTAAATGGATCTTACCTTCAAAAGGCTTGAGTTCCATCACCATTGCATCGTGTGAACTATACTATGCTGTATGAGTAATCCCATAGAATTAAGTCTGCCAAATCATCTCTTCTCATGGGAAGAGAGGAAGCTTTGGGTAACTCTCTGTGAAGTTTCTCTCCTATTGTTCTACCTCAGCAGTGGGACTTTTCTACTGTCCCTTAATCTCCCACAGGATAGACTCTGGTCTTACCCACAGGGTTGGCAGATATCAAGGGCCTGCAGGAGGTTAGGCTTATTTGCTGAACAGAGGCCCTGCACGCTATTGCTTGTTGCAGGCCAGCCCCATGCCCTCAGTCAGTAGATCAGCTCTTTTAGCACTCTCAGACAAGGGGCTGTCCTGACTGAAGCTGCCTCTGAATCTGTAGGGAGGAGGCTGTCTGCCAAAAAGAATACAGCACTAATGTCTGATAATGCGAAACTGAGAACCTGCTGCTTCTGTTTCCTCCTGCTGGAAACCTATCTGCTTTTGAGAATTAGAACCTAGCTGTTTCAAGGTATGCACCTGACTACCATGGATATTTGAAAATATAAGCCCAAGTACTTTGTCCAGGCAGTATGTAATGTCATTACTTTCACAGCCCTTTCCAGTTTGACCCTATTTTTTCCTGCCCCTAAATCTGATATGACCCTGAACAGAAGAGCAAGAGCCTCTGGCCAGGAAACCTCTTATTTTTTTGTAAGAGGAATTTCATTGCACCTCAATCAACGCCCCTCAATTTTAGCTCTGGCCAACATGCTTCAGAGGAACGCAATCCCCTGTCCTTCCTGCCATAAACTAGTAGCCAAATTCCTTGCTGGTCTCTACAGCTCACCAGCAAAATCTCTGAAACATGGGATTATCAGACACCTACTAGACTGCAAGATTTGCTTCTCTATCCCAATCCAGGTTTTAGAAATGTATGATTTTGCGTATCTGTGCACCCCATCTTGAGTTCCCTGTTTTAGGAGTGTACTTATTTTCAGATATAGGGAGATGACTGCTGCACTTAGAAGCATTTCAGATGTATAAACAGCTCTTAGGGTTAGGAGGGTCAGTGTGTAATGGTGCTTTGTACTTTACTTTGCAGATACATATTACATTTAATCTTTTAGACTTCTTCCCCTCAAAATAATGTCTTTTAACAATAAATCTGTGATCACAATCCTTGCCAGAAACCTGGAGCCAGACCCAGTTCCACCCCTTAGGCATCCAAGTGTGATCCTGTTCCACTTTGCTTGAGTCCCTGAAGAAACCATTTATGTGCTTACTTTTGTCTATCTTTGCCTTATGATTTTGTCATAAAAAGTAATGATGAGGAGGAAGACCCTGCTACCTTTTGTGTTCAACATTTATTTTAGGGACTTGAGCAGATGGAATCTGTGCCTAATAGATACAACACAGTCTGGCCTCTCATGCTCAGAAAGCAGCTCCTGTCAATGATGGAGGCAAAACACTTTGATTAGAGCACATTGGAGTGGGTTTTTTTAGTTTCTAAGGGCGGTTGTAAACAGCATCCAGGAAAAGTTCTTGAAAGTACCATGGCCTGTGTTCCTGCTGTTATAGCAGGATCTTTATAAATGAATGAGATATGCATCCCTACAATAGACAGAGTGCTTGTAATTTATTTTAGGGGAGATTCCTTTCTGCTAAAGGACTGAGCAGCATATTGCAGTTATCAATCTCAGATCTAAAACACAGCCCTCCTCTGGTGACCTGGTTGGTGCAAATCAATTAATCTTCCACTTCAGTTTCCTTTTCTCTAAAACATG
This sequence comes from Alligator sinensis, assembly GCF_000455745.1. NCBI lineage: Eukaryota > Metazoa > Chordata > Crocodylia > Alligatoridae > Alligator > Alligator sinensis. The sequence goes on from NW_005843306.1 coordinate 103,426, forward strand.
TATGATGATGCTCAGCTAAAGCTTGATGTAGTGTTCACTGAAGTCAGTGAAACTTGATGGGCTCTGTATTAGACTTCCAATTTACCTAGCTAGTGCTCATTTTCTATAGTATATACTTCCCAGAGATGTTGTAAAAACTAATTAGTAGGGGTCATGAAAAGTGGGACCAATATTTCTGAAAAAGTTTGTCCTTTTTTGCTGAAAATTTGAAAGGCAGAACAGTTTTACCAGTTTAATAATAATTGTATGAAGTGTTTTGATAAAGCAGCAGCAGCACTAGATGAGGGAGATGCTGTTGTCCTTCCAAATCTTTCTGTATTTTTGAATGCAGGGGACAAAACTAGATGCCAGTGATGTTCAATCATTTAAGCTCAAGGCACCCTTGGAAAGTTCTTAGATTTCACTCACTTTTTGACTATAGAAAAATAATAGACAATTCTTCTGTTAAAAAGAACTCAGAAAGACCAGAACAGGTCAGAACATTTTTGACCCTATAGAGTCCAATTTGAAATCTCTGAGTTTATCTTGTGAATCATGTATAGATGTTTCCACACCTAACATTAACACTGTATTTACCTGAATGCAGGTTGTCTTTGAATTTAAGATAAGATCCCCCTTAATTGGCTACTATACATGGAAAATTCATAAATTTGCCCCTTTGCCCTGCCCTCTGTCAGCAGTGGTTGCTGCAGTTGCAGCTCCAGCCTTGACTGGAGATGGACTTGTGACCTGGGGTAAGTGGGCAGTGGGGATGGACAGAGCTGGGAGACAGAGCAGGGCAGTGTGTGACAGAGGCAGTGGAGGGTGGGGACAGGGCTAGGGCTGTGGCTAGCTGCAGCAGCAGCTGTGGTTCCAACTCTAAGCTGGGGGTTGGGGCTGCAGCTGCCTGCCTTCCCTCCCTCTTCCCCTCCTCCCCACAGTTGAATCTAAGTTGAGGAACTTTTCCTCCCATGTTTAGTGGGGTGGGGGGTGGACATCAACTTGGATTTAAGTAAATATGGTAATATTGTATGGCACCTAAAAGGATCTCACAGAACCCTGCTTGAGAATCATTGCTTTGTCATATCTAACAAAACATCTTCGTAAAGTATGGGCCTAGTATCATTGGCTGAGATGGTGGTGCATTACTGCTTATTTAAAAAATATTGGATTAAATTATTTGCAATTTCTATGGAGGCAGGCTGCATTCTGCTTTTCTGAATACAGGTGTAAATCAAGAGTAACTGTACCACAAGTGGAATTACTCTGCTTTTACACTAATGTAAGCAAAAACAGAATTTGGCCCAGCAAAGTTTTTATGCCAGGATGCAACCTGTATATCTGGGACAAGAATGAGTATAATCTTAGTTTATTGATGACACCCGTCTTCTGCCACTGGATTAGTGAAAGTGCATAATCTGCCAACACTGCATGTTATGTTGGTTAATTTTCTCTTGTTAAATGCACAGAAAGTATTTGCTTGCGCCATTAAACTTGTCTTTCTGTAACTTAACCTGTAGCATTAACACTTCAGTTTCCTGTGTTCCTGCAGTATAGATCCTTTGACTTTTGAGGATAGAAAGCCGTCTCCATTCTTTTTGGTCCTATGTCTTTTGAAGTGTTCCATTTGAAGCTTAAATATATCTCCATGTTTTTTCCGCATATTTTCCACTAAAACTAAAGGCAAAACCTTCTGCTTTCTCAGCCCCTAGGCTAGCTGTGGGTTAAGCCCTTTAGGCTGCTCTAAAGTAGTCTTGAAATACCATGCTGCCAGTTGAAGATCACTAAAATATACTGCACTGCATTGTGGTTGTGTATGGCATTGTGGTTTTGCCTATAGGTACACCGATACATTGGTTTGATATTGGATCAGCACCAATATAGAGAAAATTGATTGCATCGGAGATCGACCTGATGTGGCCCATAATTTGCCCAATTAAGTGCCTGTGCATGCGTGCAGCCACAGTGCAGCACACAGGCAGCAAGGAGCACAGCCTGGCAGTGTGGAGAGAGGCGTGCAGCTGGTAAGTCTGGTGTGGTGGAAGGGGGGGGAAGGGAAGGGGCTTGGGGGGGGGGGTAGCTTCCGCTGCTGCTTGCCTGCTCATCCAGCGGCTCTCGCCGCTTCTCCCACTGTTGGTTTGGGAGGGCATGGGGGGGGCGCATGTGCCCCCGGATCTGTGAAAGGTGGGCTGGGGCCGGGGCTGTGCGGGGCTCTTCCTGGCCCACACCCGCCCTGCCCTGGCTGGGCAGAGCTAGCCCCAGCCTCACTCCTCCCTCACCGCGGGGGCCTTGAGTTGCCCCCCACACCCTTTCCCTCCCCCCTTCCCTTCCACCATAACAGGCTTACCAGCTGCACGCAGCTCTCCAAGCTGCCAGGCTGGTATCTGAAATCAGATAGGTATTGGCCGATATGCCGCCTTAAAAATCGTCTGTCAGTATCAGCCCCAAAAATCTCTATCGGTGCATCCCTAGTTCTGCCGCCTCCGTTGCTGAGTAGTGGGGAGCAGAGAGGATGCAATATTGACAAGATGTCTTTCTTGAACCTGAAAGTCTGATCCAGAATTTCAGACTGAATTGATTAGTGCTTCTGTTACAGGGACACTTTACGGTACCTTTCCACAGCTATATATAAACAATGAAACTTGGCATGAATCAATACGTAAATACCTCTTGTAATAATCGGGTGTATGACACAGATATGGGCTCACATAAATTATCCAGATGTATTGAAAAATTACTAGAGATGGGCCCAAGCTTTCACCTCTTCCCTGACTTTTTGGATAAATTTTTTTCCAACAAGAATAAAAGCCACTTGCTGTTTCTTATTTTTGAGCCTGGTTTTAGCCAAAAGTTTTACCCTTTATGTCATGACTCTTGTCTCTCTCCTGGATGTGGAAATGCATCAAATACTTTAAAACAGAAGTCACCTGGCACTCAGAGTCTTCCTGGCTCACATTAACTTTAATGCAAATAATGTGGCCAGTTTTACATGCAGTTCTCAGAAGATGGGCTCCCTTGCCCTGCATCCATCGCTGCATTTCATTTGCCTGCCATATGGTAGACAGTAGTGCTCCTGAAGAGGCCACCAAAATACTCTAGATTCTGTGATCTTCCACTTGTTTAATTTTTCCAATTGCTTTCCCTTATTAATTCTTTTACCCTCCAACATGGTACTAGTATCTCACAACTAACATGATTGTGATGGGTTAGGTGTTTCTGGAAGAACTTGGCTTTGTCTGTGTTTTGTCTCATGTAGCTGAGGGCCTTCACTACACAACTGATTTTTAAATGTAATGGTCTAGATCAGGGATCAGCAGCCTATCACCTACTGAGCCACTGGATCTGGTTCATGGAACTGGGGGGCGTTGGCAGCTTTCAGCAAAGGGGGGCTTTGCCATTGCTGCAGCCAGGTGGTAGGGAGAAGTGGCGGTGGTTCTAGTGCCTGGATCATCCCACCATGGACCTGAGCTGGGTCATTCTGTCTTTCTGCTGCAAAACATTGCCCACCCCTGGTCTAGGTCAGGGGTGTCAAAAAGAAAGCAGTTGGTGGGTCATATTCCTTGCTAGCAGTCAGGAGACAGGCCATATTCCCTGCCAGAACTACTGTGTTGGCACAGCCAACAGCCTAGAATTTGACAGTGCCACCACCCAGGCCCCTTTCCCTGTCCCTGCCTGCCTCTGAATTAAGTCTCCAGCTGCAATCAAAAACAATGGGAAAATGGGGCATGGGTGGCAGTGGCAGTAATGGAAAGAAGCCCCATGGGCCAGTTTACCCATTTCTTGGCCAACCAGGGGAAAGACCCACAGGCAGGGTCTGGCCCATGGGCTGTAGGTTTCACATTCTGGTCTAGATTCAGACCTGTAGACTTGTAAGTCAGTGCAAATCTGTTTACTTCAGTGGAGATAGGTGCTTCTCTGTTGACTCCACTGAAGTTGCATCTGCCTACACCAGGTCTGACACAGAATTGCTTAAAATATGAAACAATAAAAGATTAACTATACTCATATGCATAATTTCCCTCTTTACCAAGATATTTCATGTATGATCCTGTGGAAGCCCCTGCAATTCACCGATGAATCGCACACAGCCCCTGGCCTTGTTGCTGAAATTTGACCATGTCTAGTGCTAGATCTGCCAGCAACAGATCCTGTGTCCCTTTCTTCTCCCCCTTTGAACAGGCCACTGAGCCTCTGCCAGATCTCTTCCTAAAAACTCCCTTTCCTACTTGGTTCTGCTTATTACTTTCTGACTGGCTTTGCTGTATAGATTTGTGGCTCCATGGGGACTTATGTCAGGTGTTAGGTGAAGGAAATATGGTTTTTGTTAAGCAGAGGTCTGGGCACCAGGAAATGTGAGTTCTTTTCTGGGCCATGTCTCCGACACTCCTGTGTGACTGAGTAAGTGTGCTTGTTTTTCTCCCCATCTGTGAAATGAAGATTGTACTTCTTTCACTCATGGGCTAGGTGCTGGTTAGGAGAGGTTGGAGGGGCAGTTTCTTATACACTGGAGTGTTATATATATGCACATGATGCAGTCTTGCCAATAGCTGGCATGATTCCTTATTATGTTTATCTCCTGTTACTACCCACTGCCTTACTTGAAAAGTAGTTGGTTAAAACTTTTTGCTTGTACAATAAAGGTGGCTGTCCTGTTCCTCCCTGTCTGATCTCACTAGGACAAACAAACCTGTGTAATACTCTGGAGTTTCCCTGCAGGATGCATGGTGCTCCACATGCCTTTACACACAGGCCTTGCTAAACCTAGGTCTGCCTCTTGCATAACCTTCAAACTACCGGTTTCTTAAACAAAACAAAAAAACTGGCAGTTCTCCTTGCAGTGACTAATTTGCTCTGGATCCCCGGCTGCTGCTTGGACCCTAACTACTTGCTGTAATTCTGGTCTGTTTTGTTGACCATTGATACATTATGAAAACTTTCCCTTTTTTAAGGCCCCTGACCTCTCAGCATGTAGTCCATAAGAGCATCAGATAATGCACTTCACTTTTTCCTGTCCTCCTTCTTAATTTTGTGGTTTCACTATACAGCTCAAATAACGTTGTCTTGCCCTTCTTTAAACTTGTCCAGTCTCTTCTGTTATCTGTTCTTTGCCTAATGCTTCTGTTTCTCTTATAGGTAGGGGTCTACTTAAATCACGTTTTTCGTGGAAACCTCAAGTAACAGCATTTTCCGCAATTGCCAGGAAACATTACAGTGGCTGCGTTTGCCCACAAAATCACCCTAAAAACACAAGCAAACTGTGTATTTATTCGTATAATACACTGTTTTAGAATGTCTCAATGCTTACCGCAATACAGACAATGTGACAATCGCGGCAGCCATAGATCACGTGATTGAGAGTTACTGTCTGCTAGTGACGTAGACTAAGTGAAGGCACCGGTCAGTGAAGTGTATGCCTCTCTGCCAGTCAGTGGTGAGGGGTGGGGCTGCTGGGAAATGCCTGCAAAATCAGCAATTTGGGCCGGACCAAGCCACAAAAATTGCTTTGTCTTGCCGCATATGAAGTGGACCCATACTCATAGGACATTTACAGTATGTGTGTACTGCAGTTGTAGATGTCTGCCTGATGAGGCATATCCACACTCACTTTAGTACATCTTACTTGGGTACCAGTAACAGCAATGTGGTGGCCCAGGCTTCAGTGTAGGATGTACAAGCCCACCACAGCTCTAGGTATGTGCTGAATGGCTAGTCTGTCCTGAAGTTCATGCAGATCGCAGCCTAAGTGTACCGCAGTTGCACATCCTAACTGTAGCATCGGTGAATCTAGGTTCTGCTCCCAGGCTGCGCATGTTCTAGTCCCCCTCCTCCCCAGACTTACCTGAGGAGCTGCTTTCCAAGCTGCCTGGTGGCTGTGCACATATACATGCACATAGCGCCCTGTGCCTGATCACCCTTCTCCAGCTCCCTCCCAACCCCTTGCAAGCTGGAACTCTGCCAGCCTGCAGAGAGATCTTTGCAAAATCTGCATGTTTCTCCAAAATCCGCATGATTTCTCCGAAATCTGTGTTTTCCTCCGGTAACTATGAAACTGTGAAACTAAAGGGGGAAATCCATGTTTTTCTCCTTTTTCCGAGGGAAACGGAAAGCTCAGATCCCTGATTATGAGCATAGCCCTTCGGTTATTCTGATGTTGGGATTATACAAGTCTCTGAATAGATGTTTTCTTTAATCTGCTTTATCTCTTATTATGATACCAAAGGGTTAGTTGAAGTCAGACAAGTATATTTAAATCAAGTAAAAGTGAAAATCTCTGAAACTTGTTACTGCAGGATAAAATTGTGTTAGATTCATTTGACCAGGGCTGGATAATACTTTTTTACTGTTAATAACTCTTATAACTATGGGAGCTAATCAGGCCTTCTCCAGAGTGATCACCTGTATTGATCAGGAAGGAGTCTTCTCTTCAGAGAACATTTGAATATATACATTACTGAGAATTTTTGCTTTTCTCTGTAATATCAGGCATTGACCGTGGCTGCTGACTAGAAGGCAAGGCAATAGTATCATCTGATATAGTGGATCCTTGCTAGTTTTAATCTTCTACCTTTTATGTAATATATGTGTAGATCTCTGATTTTGGAGGTAACCCTGGAGCTCCTACTTGAGGAAAACTTTTGTGTGAGAGAAATGCCAAACTGTGGCAGTGCTCTAGGCCATAACCCCTGTATTTTTAACAACTGCTTGGGATTTCTCCTGGCTTACCTAACAATCTGTTCAAGTTGTATATACTCCCACAGGTCTCATGGCCACCTCCATTCTCAGACAGTGATTTCTTTCATGAAGGAGAAATGCAGAGTCATGTTTATGTATGCAAATGAAGAAGAGGGTTTGTTTACAGTGCAGACTCCACCAGCTAGGTCCCTTCCAACAGCTGTACCATAGCAATACATACAAAGTTGCAAAAGCAAGTGGGAGGCAGAGTATGTGTTGCCAGCAGAAAGTGACTAAAGGGATTTCCTGCAAGGTGCGAAGAACCACTGACCTATCATAGCATCTTCAAGTCTCAGGCCCTTAGGCTCAGGAAACTTCATCGGTCCTTAGATCACAGTGACACTAAGAAGATCCCTGGTCCTTTGGAGTTTGGCCCTGGCAAAAGAGAGAAGTGGTGACCTGGTACAGTTGGGATTAGCTCACAGCTGGTGGTACAGTTAACAGGAGATAGGTCTGATATGCATTACTAGATTCAGGTGCTTCTGTACTTGGAGCAGGAAATGAGTCCAAATACTGCATCCTTAATATTTTTGTCTCTTAATATTTTTTTGTTTAGCCACAGCATCTCATTTCCACCTTACCGGTTGCCCTTCTGGTGGTGTTCGTATATATCTTTGCAATACTTGCCTCTTACTCTGTTCTCTGTGTTGCAGCTATTGAAGGAAACCTTCCAACGAGCTGGGGGCCAGAATCACTGTGAAAGTCCATGACCTCTATTCAGTTGGCTCAGGCCTCCCCCCGATCTCTGGCACTCTGCTAGGGTTGCTGGCAAGCCCTGCAAACTTATCCCATGGGCATACAACTCTTCACTCTCTCCCACCATGCAACAACAGCGTTATATAGCATGGATTTGATCTTGGCATTGAGATTTCCTCCCCACAGCCTTTCTTTTTTGGATTGTACCACTCCTGCTATTAGCTGAATATTTCTAGTTTCTCCCTGTAGACACCTGTGGCCCATATCTTGGTTCCTTCTGATGAGACACTTCCACCTCCTCTGATATCCACCGTGGAAGTAGCAAGCCATACCTATCACAGTGAATGAGAAGAAAGCTCCAGTTATAGCACCTGTAACAGGATGGGTTGACAGAAGTTTCCTCAGTGTTGCAGCCCCATTTGTCCTCACTAGTCTGTGTAACCTTCTCTGTGCAACAGTAGAGTTCCAGTTAGGTACTTGAAGCAGTACAGTAGCTTAGATGAGAATGGCAGCCGGTTTCCCAGGGGCTGTGCCATAGTTAGAACTGTTTAAAGTAGTGGTGTCCAAATTTTTCTTCTTATGGACTGGATGGATGGTGTGGAGTGGGTCTGCGGACTGCATCCAGTCAGCAGGCCTGATCCAGTGCATGTTGGATTGGGCTCTGGTCCTGCACGTTGTATTGTAGCCACAGGCCTATGCCAGATCAGGCCCCACACCTGCCAGATGGGGTCCCACCGCTCCAGCCCTGCATGTGCTGGTAGGATTCCATGCATGGGGCCACGTCATCTGGCCTTCAGGGCGTGGAAATTTGGCAGCGGAGGAGCAGTGGCAACATTAATTGCCACAGCTCCCTCCCCACCCAGTTTTCAGACCCTTAGAGAGCATAGTAACCCGGATCACATGGGTCTGTGGGCTATGAGCTGGGGATCGAGCACTCTTGGTTTAAAACAAACCAGTATATGACATTGGGCATTGTTCTGTTCATTGTGCTCTGGGGTGCAGCCTTTTCAAAACCTATTGGTCTTCTCCTTCCATCATCCAAAATTTCATATATCAGAAAGCTTGAGGCTACCCCCTCAGTGTGACTTGTGGAGGATTGGGCTGTTACTGTAATGTATCTTCTGTCCTACAACCCAGACAGGTGGTAATTTGCAGGCTGTTCCATTAAGTGCGTACCTGAAGCCTGACAAGTACTGAAATCCATGAGACTTGCTGGATTGAAAGGTTGTTATTGGCAATGTACTCTGGATTACTAAACCTCTCTACAGAAAAAGAAAAATGAAAATGGATATTCTTCCCCCTTCTCCCTCCCATGCTTTTCCAGAAGTCCCCGTGCACCTGTGGTATGCAGACAGATTGCAACTTGTTGGCTGCAACATCTGAAGAGTTCAGTGCAGGCTCTCAAAGTTAGCTGTTGCAGGTTCATCTGGACTGTGAACAATGACAAAATACCTTATTTACCTGAATCTAAGACAACCCCCCCAGTAATTAGATTTCATACATGGAAAATGATAAATGTGTTATAATTTTCCATGTATAGAATCTAATTAGTGGAAGGTTGTCTTGGGGGGGGGTGGGGGGGGGGGGGGGGGTGAGGGCCCAGACCTCCACCCCTTGCTCCCCTGCCCCTTGCCTTCCCTAACTGTCTCGCACTGCTTTTCTCTATGTGCCTGTGCCTGTCCCCCACTGCTGCCTGTCCTTCCTGCATTTGCCCCCATCTTGTGCCCCCTGTCATGTTCCTGCTGCCTGACCCTCCATGACTGTTCCTTGTCCCCTGCCTCCTGCCCTCCACCCCTGGGCACCTTCTCCCATTCCTGTGCCTGATCCTTGCTGCCTGTCTTCCGGGGCTGCCTCCTTCCCTTCCCTCTCAACCACTTACCTTCTGCTGCAGCTCTGATATTCTGGGGCAGTCAGCACCAGTGATGGCCCCAGCCCAGCCTGGTCAGAGAGAAGTGGTGGCAGCCCCTCACTGGGCTGAATTGGGGCCGGAAAGACCAGAGCTAGAACAGAGGGTAAGAGCGGGGAGGGGACAGGTGGTGGTGGGGGGGGGGCAGGCTATATGGTCTCCCCCACACTCTCCTGGAGTTACAAAGGTCTTCTCCTCCACCACCCACCCTGTGGTGTTCTCCATGCTCCCCCTGCTTCAAGCTCCCCCCTCACCAAACAAGCCATCCCAGCCCTTGGCAAGCAGTGCTCAACTCTGGCTTCAGCCCTAAGCCTGGGACCAAGGCTGAAGCTGAGTTGCTGCCTGCCCAGGCCAGTACTTGCATTCAAGACAAGGCATTTTTTCTCCCCTAAGTTGACAGCGGAGGGGAATGGGACAGGACCTTGTCTTGGATTTGAGTAAATATGGTATTTTATTTGTCAACTTTGGGGAGGGGCAAAGTGTTTAGCAGAAAATTCTTATTTACCCTAGTGGTGGTTTTGACCAAGTTCATCAAGAAAAAAAATGATTTATTTCCACTAGGATTTTACAGAAAAATAACTTGAGTTAAGTATCCTGCTGTACAGTGCACCCTTTTGGCAGAGAAGATATAGTCACAGAGCAGCTGATAGAGATGGTGTTTTGACACATGCCTCTTTAGTTCTGGTATACAACTATATCCCCAAATATCCTTTGACCCAGAAGTTGCTAATTTTCTTGTATCCATATACGTGCTTGTTCCTGTGGAGCAGTCTCCATATGGGGTAACAACTTACCCCAAGCCCATGTTAACGCATTGGGGTAACTTGTTACCCCAGTGCAGTTTCTGTATAAATGACACACCTAGACCTGTTTGGCCACTTTGGGTGGATGCATCTGAAAGGTCAGTATTCGTTCACACCTCATTCATGTCTACTTCAGGTATCCATGGTAACTAATGGATAGCCATCCTCCACAAAACTGGTTCATCCCCAGTACAAGACAGGAAGGAATTTTGTGGTGACAATTTCTTCACGAGTACTGACATGGCAGAAAGACTGCTACAGCAGGACTCGACCTATGTGGATACGATTCAGAAAAACAAGGCCGATATCCCAAACGAAATGCAAGCAAATTGAAGAACAGAAACTTTTTCATCCATTTTCGCTTTTGATGGGGAACTCACCCTAGTTACCTATGTTCCAAAGAAGTCCAAAGTTGTGCTGTTGCTGCCAAGCATGCACCATGACCTGTCAGTGGGTGGAGAACAAAGAAAGCTGGACATCATCCATGACTACAATAAAAACAAGGGTAGGGTGGATAACCTTGACCACTTAGTGCATATGACCACCTGGAGACGGAAAATCAACAGGTGGCCAATGACGCTGTTTTTCAATATGCTGGATGTGGCTGCCACTGCCAGCCTCCTCATTTGGCTAAGCCCCAATGTAAAATCGAAGGGAAGACAGCATTTTTTTTTTTTGCAAGAGCTTGGAGAACAGTTGATCAACGGGCAAATAAAACGAAGAATGATGAATACATATAATTTGTCTAAGTCCTTCAAGTCTGGTATGATCGCCCTAAATTACAAATTGCTACAACTCACCCCAGTAGAACCTTCTGCAAGCATGAGTGGAGGTTGTGCTTTTTGTCCAAGGACAGATGACCACAAAACCTGGAAATGATGCAAAGATTGTAAGCGATTTGCTTGTGTGCACCACAGTACATCACTGCTGCTTTGTGAGGAATACAATATTTAGTTAAAACAGTTAGGAAATGTTTTTGGAAGTAATTGTTAGTTTGAAAACAGTGTGAACTGCAGACTTAGAAAATTGTTCATTCATGTTTTGAAACTTAAAAAAAGTTTAAATGTTATTCATAGTTCTGGTTAAATAATATTTTGGGTTCAAATCATCATAAATGCTCTTTCAGACAATCTGTATGTTTAATAAATAGTTTTTTGGTACATTTATACTGTTGTCATTGGTTCCATTTTGTTCATGAAGGTGGGGTAACAAGTTACCCCATGAGATCAACAATGTCAAATTGCGGGGTAACAAGTTACCCCATGAGAACAACAATGGTTACAGTTTCATGAGAATGAATGAGGATTAAAACTGCAGTTTTCACCTCCTGGCCATCAGAAGCAAGCAGCAAGTACCCAGGCTGATGGGCCTCTCTGCCAATCAGCAGTGAAGGGGTGCATGTGGGGAACTCCAAGATTAAAGGAACTACCATGCCATAAGTTGGGCCCGCGATTTAAACCAGGCCCTAATCATAACAGTACCCTGTACATTTTTTGGTTATTCCTATCTGAGGGATATAATTCATCTTGTTTTTGGCTTCTTTGAAACATTGGATGGCTAATAAGAGTTTTCAGTGAAACTATTTAAGAGGAACCTTTTGGATATTGTATCTTGGAAACTTGTCGTCATTCAGAAGGGACAACAAACTCACCTGTTCTTATCAAGGGATGCTGTCAATTTGATGCTTACCTGATAGAAATTGACACTGAGGTCAATCCTGTACTGTTTTAAAACTGCAGAAGTATTGGCCCCCAGATGGCTTAAATCTATCACTTTTTTTTTTACTTGGTTTTTTTTTATTAATAAAAGGCTTTTTGACATTTTCACTTTATTTTCATTATTTCAACTCTCTTTTTAGACCATTTCTCTTGTCCTGTACAATGCAAGCATATGAATTTTGTTTATAGACAGTTTCTTAATCCTGCAGGAAACATGATGTTGGCTTGTGTTATTAAATTATTTTAATTGTTTAATTCTTGTCATATCCAATAAGATTTAAGAGTAATTCATAAGAGAAAGCAAAACATTTTAAGGATATAAAAATCAGCAGTTCATAAGAATGTTTTTGGTTAGGTAGTTAAATTGTCAAAAATGTCTCAATGAATGAATTGAATGTATGCATCTCACCTGAACAACGGTAAGACCATATAATAGAGAAAGAATGGCACCAGGATGATCTTGATACTGATCCCAAAGTGGTATAAATATGCCCCCTGGTGATCCCAGAGGCTTGCTGAGAAGTAGGCCTTGCTCACCTGCCTCTGCTCTGCCTGCCCTAGTCCTTGGAATGAAGCAGTGAAGATGCCGCAGTGTGCCCTTTGCCACCTTTCTCAGACAATCCAAGAGCAGTTGGGGGGAAGGGAGGAGTAAAGTCTTGCCCTGTGGATCCACTGTAATGTCTTTGTTTGTCCTTACTTCTCAATGTCTGCAATCTATTTCTTGCCTGTTCTTGCCCAATTATTTATCTGAGCAATTTTATTAGTTGCAGTGTCTAAGGTAGCATCAAAGAAAGCACTCTTTCTGGAGCCTGGGTATCTATTGATTGACTAATGGAACAAATTGATTCTGAATGGTGTCGACATAAGCCCCAGTCCTGAAAATACCTTACTTGCTTGGCTTTCCTGCTGTGATCATTGATGTGAAGGTAAGCAGGCACAGAATTATTTATAGAAAGCAGGTTCAGATATTGTGTCAGCTGTTGTGTAGGAGCACCTCAAGGTGAATATAATAAAATGGAAGTAGAAAAGAAAGGATCTGGATGATGGTGGCACAAAGCCATTAAGCTTCATAGGGTTTCCCTTTACCCAGAGGGAATAGAGCAGGGCCAGTTAAGCAGCGGGTTTCTGGCTTGTGCACCACAGCTGCAGGGGATGGCTGGAACCTCAGTTTGGGTGGGTTGGCTGTGGGATATTGAAGTCATTGTTCTGTTTCACATAACTGGTGCAAGAAGTAGCACCCGTTGACTGTGCTTGGCTTAGGTGGACTGTTAATAAATTCTAGATATTTAATGCTGAAGTACTCCTAAGAATGAAAGAAGTGCATGACAGACGTGCTGCATGGTCAAGTCCTGCCTCTGTCCCACAGCTCCAGAAGGCCTGGTGTGCAGCAGAATTCAGGGTGTCACATTGAGGAGGGGACAGGGTCTGAAAAGCCCTCCCTTGAGACCTACTCATGCAGTGCCTAGTTCACAGGGGTCCTCTGCCACAAGGCTCTGGGGATAGGCAGGATAGGGATCCAGAGCATTGGCTCTGTGGATCCACTGATCACATCCCACTTTCTGGAGAGCAAGGTCACTGGACCAGTGGTTTTCAATCTTTTCAGACTCAAGACACTCCTCAGAAAATGCCAGTTCTTACCTTTCACTTGTTTATTAACTATGGAAAAATAATAGAGCAGTTCTTTTCTTGCAAATAACTCAGACCACAATTAGTTTTTGACACATTCTGGATTCCTGTTTAAATCTTGGAGTTTATCTTATGAATCATGTGTAATTATTTATACACCTAAACAGTGATGATTTTGCATGGCACCCTTTAAAGGATCTTATCCCCAGGTGCTCCACTGATTGAGAATCACTGCACTAGACCATACATGACAAGCAGTCACTACTGAGGCATAGGTGGTCTGGCTGGTGGTTTGCACAAGCCATTAGCTGGTGTCCCAAGTGGTAGTTGGGGTCAAAGCTAGAGGGTTAGAGTCTGAGTCAGGGCTGACACGCTATAGAGAGCAAGGTCAGGGAGCAAGCCAGGTCAGATATCTGTGAAAACCAGGTTCCAGCAATCCAAGGTGAGAGGCAGAGGTGAAGGTCAAACTTTGAACAGGATCAGTAATGAATGATCAGATCTAGAGTCAGTGCAAAGGCAGAGAAACAGCAGAGCAGTCCAAGGAAAGTAGGAGCCTTGTTCTCCAGACAGCTTCTACTGGAAGAATGGGAAGACTTATATATGCAGGAGACTCCAGTCCTGGGCCAGAAGCCCCAGGCAAGTCAGGGGCCAGCAGTAGAAGGCCTTTCCCCAGCAGGGCCCCTTTCCTTGCCACTCTGCCTGTCATCATGAGCTGTGGCCTGGTGAAGGACTGAACTGGTGCTTGGTGTCTGAGTCCCAGGGTCAGAGGTTTGGGACCAGGTTATGACACTGCTTGCAAGTCCCCTTTCCAATTAAGACAGCATCAAAAAATGTGGTCATTCTTTGTTGCATTTTTCCTGCTGTGGACTTTCGAGATAGCTCTCAGGAGCCAATTAATACCATCTTTCCCTGTGTCCTAAGCCCAGTTGTAGATCTGCATCCTGCTGACAGTCCATGGAGCAATGCAAAAATAGCAGTTAAGAACCTCTGATGAATTTCTCTACCCTGTGCCAAAATAATAAAACTCCTGGGCACTTAACTGTATGTATACATGTATATGAATTATGCTCTCTCATTTGTTTGGAAGGCTATTCAAGTTTCTAAGTCACTGCTGTTGCTGCTGATGGTGAAAAACATTAACCACAGCTGCTGAAAAACATGGAAAACAGTTTATTGGAGGGACATATTTGTGGCATTCTTTTTCTGTGAGGCTTCACTCTTGCATTGCTGCCCAGCCTGGAGGATGTCTCTCTCTCTCTCTTGCTAGCATAAAGGTCTAGAGATTCATCATTAACACACCTCCCTAAGCTTTCTCTGAATACCTCCTTGCCATTGTCCTGAGACAAGGAGGAAAACACTTGGAGGTGAAGTGCTGATTTACAATGGAAATCCAAGATATGCACAGCATTATGGCCTTAATTCTGCAAAATATTTCAGCAGTATGCTAGAAGTTCAGCCTATACTTGTTTCTACAGTTTCATAGGAAATTTAATCACATGCTCAAATGCTTTGTAGAACTGGGCCTTCTGATCTGATATTTTGACTGCATAGGCAAGGGAGTAATTGCTGGTAAAATAAGTTGCAGCCAAACTTTTGTGAGCACTCTGTAAGGTTCTGTGAAATCTATTGCCATTACCTGGCTTGTTGAAGGAATATACCCCACAATGCACTATGCCCAGTGACACTGTAGACATTGATGGTGTTATTGGTATTGGTGACTTCATAGAGTGTTTTGATTTTGGGTGGTCTTGGCAAACCAGGAAAGAGCATTGGATTTTATGAAAGAGAATTTTAGAAGAAAAGAATTCCTCTTTTGCTGAGTATTTTCCACAGCTGGATGATAAAAAGCATTAGGCTCACAAATTGGGCCTATATTTACTTATAATTTAACCATTGCAGTTCACCTTGAGTGAACACCATTTTACTTGTATTACTGTGTCCACAGATACTACAGTTGGGTCACAGGTAGAGGAATTTTGTTTTATTTAAAACTAAATTATATTGGCTCCTCTGTAGTGAAGAAAATGGCTCTGTGGCTGATTCAGGTGATTGGGAATCAGAAAATGTGGGGTCAGCCTCCTACTCTGCCACAAACTTCTTGTGAAAGCTAGGGAAATTCTCATAACTGGTCTTGGCTTCACCTTTCATATCTGTTCCACCTCATGGAAGTATAGGAGGAGTTACTTAATATTTGGGAAGTGTGCTGAGATCCCCAAATGGAAAGGGGGCATAGCAAACAGATTTCTTAAAGATGGCTTCGGTCTGCCAAATTAGCAAAACTGCTTCCTGTTAATTGTCAGCTTGCTCTTGGAAGGTCCTGTACTTCTCCAGAAATGTTCTGCAATATTGCTTTTAAAAGTTTGTCTGACTTTATTCCAACTACATAGCTGGTCCAGTAAAAAATAGCACCCTAACATATTCTTGCCTCAGCCTTCTTTTGACATTTTTCCTTTAGGATCCTGAAATTCTCTCCTAGTTTCTTTCTGTTTTAGTCTCCTAGTCAAGATCATTCATCTTTGGTTTGCAGCAAGATGTGCCAGTTTGGTGTTTTGTTTCTAATTCTAGCAGCAGTCACACACCCTAATGAAAAGGCAAGAAGAAATGATTCATCTGTTACTTTATTTGCCACTTGTTATGGGAAGCTAAAACCAAATTCATATTTGGCTTAACCTAGGACTCTGTTGATGGATTTTATTTCTTCAATTGCATTTGGCAGGGCTAGATTTACACCAGAAATAAACAAACGGTTCCTCAGGGCAACCTGATAGAGACTGGGCCTGAGTCTCCTCTTATACCCAGAGAGCTCTTTAAACCACAGGAGGACTAGGCTGGCCCTAAAATATGCAAAGCTCTGGGGTTCACCTGATTCAAAGTCTTATGAAGTTAAAAGAATCCCATTGACACCAGTGCGCTTTGAATCAGGCCTGCTGTTCTCCATATGCTAGTTCCCCTCACTGTAACTTAGTTCAATGATGGATAGTTTTGTAAATGTAATAAAAATATGTTGGTTTGCATTAAATAACAAAATACTTCTGTTGCTCTGAGTTGCAATATCCCCTCCTTTCCCCCAGAGTAGAAGAGCCCCTCCCCTTGCAAGTGGCTGTGCACTGTGCAGGTAGTATAGATGGCCCTTGCCTTGGAGTCTCCTGGAGTTCTGCCTCCTGCTGCCTGAGATTTAGGGATTCCAACCCTAATTTTCTATGATTCTATGGGTTCTGCTTCCAGGAAAAACACTGCACGTGTGGGTAGGGTTGCCAACTCTGTTTGAATTTATTCTGGGAGGTGTCCGGAATGCCAGCCATTCCGGACACCTCCATAATGGCCACCATAATGGCCATTATGTGCCATTACGTGGCACATAATGCAAAAGTGCCCATTAGTTACGGATTACCATGCATAGATTTTCCATCAGGAAGGCAAATGCACTTTACTATTTTAAAAACCCACTGGACTACGGTATAAATCGAAAAGGTAGCATAGCAAACAGATTATAAATATTAAATGTTGTAAGAGATACAATATTTAATATTTATTTTAACATACGCCCTATCATTTATCTCCTGGGTGACCCTCAGCAGTCTCCTGGAGATTTATATCTAATTCTTAGAGACTCTAGGGCAATCCTGGAGGGTTGGCAACTCTACCACTGGGGAAGGGTAGGATTTGCACTATGTGATTCTTGAGCTTGCCTGAGACAAGTGGTGCATCCCATTTTGTGAGCTCAGTGGATGGAGGTATGACATTAATTTACTGCCGTTTTCTTCCCCAGCACCCTAGCCTTTATACCCCAGCCTTTGTAAATGCGCCTCCATGCTAGCTCCAGGTGTGGCTTCTTTGCAAGCGACTTTCTAAGGCAGGTCATTCAGCTTACAATGCCCATCTGTCTTTGTAGCTTCTCTAGTCAATTGAAACTAGGTGGACTCTTGATGAGGACTTATATTTAAAGTAAAATAAAGGAGCCAGAATAGCCTTTCTTATATAGGCCATCGTTTGTTTTTCTCCTGGAACACAGCATACAAAATCTTTTGGCTTGTATGGTCAAGCCAGATTTCAGACAAAACACACACCAACAAGAAGAACTGCCCATGTTCCTCTGAAATCTCTATTGCTATGTCCTGGTGCTGGGGTGCAGAAAAAACTTACTACCCTCTCTTACCTGGTATCTTTGTTCCCTTCTTAGTTGTTAAAATTAATGTCCAGGCATTGGGACAGTTGTTGCCTTTTTCGAAATGCTCTTTCCTCATGTGGACTAGGCCCACCTAGTTCTTCATGGTCTATTTTGTATCAATTCAGACACCTCCATGGTGTTCATCCCCATCTTGCGCCTTTCAATCTAGAGTGGGCATTAACTCATTCCATAACAGTACCGGCAGTCGAGGAAACCTAGGTAGGCATGTTGTTCATAAAAATGTTACACACATTACTATATTCTCCACGTGTAAAGAATTAAATGACTGTACATTGAATTTGCATTTAATGGATTTGTATATATTGCAGGCTGTTTGTCATACATTACACATTATGCCGACATTACACATAAACCAGTTTAAGTGATCAGAAACTGGTTTAATCCTGTAACAGAACAGATTTTCAGTGCACATAAACCAGTTTGAAAATGGCTGAAACTGGTTTGAGAGCAACCTGGTTGAATGTGATATCAGACTTAACTGATTTGGCTCAAACCGGTTTATGCAATGTCTGTCCCAGACCCCTCGCTGGTTTAAGATAAACCAGACTCCCCCAGCATCCCGGCATGCTCTCTGGGATGGGCGGGGCGCTCTGTTCCACAGCAGGGCTGGCCCCTTCCCTCTGCTCCCTGGCTGCAGCTCCTGCAGAGGCTTGCAGGCTGCTCCCCTCATCCCCCTCATCATTCCCTGCTAAGGAGGAATCCCCACCTTCCTCTGCCTTGCTGAGAAGTATCTGTGTATTAACTAGCAGACCACATGCTGGCTTCAATCCATGCTGTGACATAGGCAGAATCAACAGGTAGCTGGTAATATCCCTCTGTTGTTTTCTTAATGGGGTGATAAACACTGTTATCAGTTCCCTGCTGGACTAATCAGGGCATCCTGCCTGGACCTGGCCATGCCCCCTCAGCTGAGCACTGTAGAAGGGAAAAGAGTGCTGCTCTAATGCCACCCCCCGCCCCCAGCTTCTAGCCTGAGCCATTGCAGGCATGTGCCTGCGTTTCTGTAATGAAAAAGTAATATCTATACACCTCCAAATTGGTTCGAGCTTTGCAGGCTAGACTAACCTGCAAAGATTGAATCAATTCAGGCTTAGGCTTTTTGAATGTCTGTCCCTAGCCCATTTGTAAATATGGTTGGATTGTGTGCAGATTACATATGTAGATTTAACTTCAGTGGCCACCTCTGACTGCTCTCACCTGAGAGTTTTCTGTAGACTAGAACAGAGTGTAGAGAAACAGTTTATGTTTCAGATGAACACTTTGCCCAGTACTGTGCAGCAAATGGGAAGTTATGTATATAGCTATTTATTTCAACAGTTATTGCTGCCATGAACACTTCTTCCCTGGCTCATGGTCTCTTAGGATACTACAGCATTTACACATACCTTTTTTTCCAAAAAATAGGTGCTGGAAATTGGAGTGCCTGGCTTAAATGGGGAAATGCAGGGAGCAGAGGGCCTGATCCTACTGGAGCCAAACTGCCCAGCCCCTCTTCTCGAGCCAGGTGGGCAGCCAATGGCATCTGTCGTCAGCTCAGGGCCCACCTAGGTGGAATACAGGGGGGCTGTGCAATTTGGCTCCAGTAAGATCATGTCCTCAGCTGGCCTTGTGCTGCTGGCTAGGATCAGGCCCCTCAGCTGACCTGGCAGGCACAGCTGGCTGCCCACCCTGCTCAGCTCAAGGAGAGAAGGGCCAAGCAGTTTGGCTCGGCGAGTAGTGCCTGCCACATCTGGGGGTTAACAGAGCAGCTACTGGTTTCTGCTGCCTCCCATCACTGCAGCTGCCTGTGCTTTCTCTGCAAAAATACCAAACTCACTGGTATTTTTTGAAGAAAGATTTTTTTCTTCATTTTGCCTTTCAAAAACAAGTTACATGTCTAAATCAGAGGACACGTACAATTTTAAAGCAGGAACTATTCTTATCACTTCTATTTTGGTAAACAATTACTGTTGTCAGTTGACTTTCCAATGCTATGTTAAAATTATAAAACAAACCATCCCTAAAACTCTGTCTCCCAGTTGACTAAACTGAAGAGTTAGTGAATATTGAATTTGGTAGGAAAACTACTACGGGCCCTTTGTGTTAGAATTTTCCACAACACATGTTAAAATGCTGCACATAAATTGGAAAGCTAAAAGCTGCACAGTATCCCTTTTGTCCTACAGTACTTTTCCTACAGTAGCAGAAAACAAGAAATTATTCTCTAGTGTTCCCTTGACACCATACTTGAGGTAAATAACTTGGGAGTTCAAAACTGGGTGTGAAGAAGTGAAATGCTGGTGTATTTTTTTCCTAATGTCTCCCCTCACTCCTTGCCTAAAATAGAATTGCCAAAATATAAGTATATATAAATTAACATGCACATGCGCATGCACAGAAATACACAAAATTTAAAAAGACATTATTGGACTAAAAATATTATGCAATATTTAAACAAGAAATTTTCCTAGCCTGTGTTAGTACATTATTTAATTACAATTCAGTATTTTAAGACCACTTGCTTGCTTTACCACCATTTGTGGTACTTGAATTCTTTTGAGGTTTTTTTGGTACTTAACTTGGATAATAAGAGCTTGTCTCTGTGGAAAATTTATACCAGTATACACTTAAATAAGAATTTAAACTGACAAGGTTCTGTCCCCAATATGAACAGTCTTATTCCAGTATAAGGGTAACCTTTTTGGTACAGTGTCTGTCATTTGGGAACGGGTTTAAGCTAAATTAAAACTACTTATTCTCATATTGGACTAAGTGGCTGCATCCACACGAGTGAGCACATGTCTGTTGCAGTGTACCAAAGCCATTTGAGATGCCACAGGAGGCATGCCATGACCTAATAAATGTTCCTGGACTCTGTTTGATATCAGGGAAACCTGGTATCAAAAGAAAACAAGCTGAAAAAAGCAGTACAGGGTGTACGCCTGGAGTGTGCCCCAAAACAAGTGGAAGCTGGGTCCTCCAAGAAGATAATCTAGCACCTGGCCAGATTATCTCTATGCCTACCTCATGGCCCTCCTGTTCCAGCATGCTGAGTCAGCATGCTGGAAGAAACAGAAGCTGGCAACAGTGGCTTGGACAGCCTCTGCCCCTGGTAAACAGGGATGTGGGGTGGGGGCATTCTGTGAGAGGGGTGGGCCCGCTGCCCTCCCCATGGTGCACGGCCCTCGCCACCACTGGTGACAGCAGCCGGCAGTGGACCCGTGAGGTGTTCATGGCTTGCTGCAGGCAGAGCCCCCTGGCAGCATGCAGCACCATCTGAGTCCCAGGAACTACATGTGGTGCACAGAGCCAGCCTGGCCCACTGATGCACGCCTTCAAGCAGGACCAGGCTGGCTTTTGCTGCAAGCCAGGGCTCGCACTACAGGCAGGAGCCACACACCATCAGGCTGGGCCAGCTTCTGCCTCCATGTGGCAGGCACGTGGAGACAGGAACCAGCCTGGCCTGATGGCGTACAGCTCCTGTTGGCAGTGCTGGGAGACCCAGATGCTTGCATGAGCAGGCCTGGTCCTGTGCGAAGGTGTGCACCAGTGGGCTGGACTGGCTCTGTATTCTGCATGTAGCTATCAGGGGACTCTGCTTACAGCAGGCCATGAGCACCCCGAGGGCCCGCTGCTGGCGGTGGGGGCTGTGTGCTGGGGGTTGGGGCAGGGGTGTGGTGGTTCCCCACCACAAACTCCACACCCCACACCTCCCCCCCGCCCCCCACGGGACGGGACCTGCTGGCAGAAGTTGCGGCTGCAGGGGCAACTGCCATACTGCACACTTGCCCTGTGCGCACTCCAGTGCAGAGACATGCAGCCCCAGTCTGGGGGTGGGGTGGGGATGTCCTGGTGCCAGGAACCACTTGGGAAATGTGATGGATTGAGGGGAGAGGTGGAAGTGGCAGCAGGGGTGGGTGATGGGTGGGAATAAGGTAGCAACAGGGTCTGTGGGTGTATGTGATGGGCCAGGGGTGGCAACAGGGGTGTGTGTGAGAAAGACAGATGGGGGTGGGGAATGGAGGAGCACTCCACGTAGGAGAAGCCACCAGAGCCAGGCTTGGTGCCCTCCTGCCCCCCAGGAGCAGCCTGTGCAGGGGGAAGCCAGCTTGGAAGGGAAGGGGCTTGCCCAGCCCAGTCCCTGAGCCCCAGTTGAGGGCTTCCCAGGGATGGCATGGGGATGGCTGGCATCTGGGCACAGGTGCAGGGAGCAGAACAGTAAGGGCTGGCACTGCTCAGAGCCACAAAGCAGCAGGTGGGACAGCTGCAGCTGGACCCATGTCCTGGTGCTAGGACAGAGCTGCTGCCAGGAGGGAGGTAGTGGGGGGCAGGCAGGAGTGAAGGGGCACTGGCAGGGCTGTGGGTTGGAAGTGAGGGGCAAGGGCATATCTGTGCTGCTCAGTGCCACAAAGCAGCTGCAAGTCCAGCTACAGCTGTTCATATCCTGGTAAGCGAAAAAGCAGGAGCAGCTCTGATTTTTCTGATAAAAAAACCAAAAGCAAATGCCAAAGTGTATAGATATTTAGAATTCATTGTATTACGATGACAGAGGCACTGGTAGGCTTCCAGATTGCTTTAAAATTATAAATACATCAATAAAACATTGCCCAACTTCTCTCACTCTATATATATTTAGTGGTGTTTCATTTTAATGGCAGAAGAATACAGATTTTGGGTATTTTAATGAGATAATTTGGGGTGTTTTTATCAGTGAATTTGCCATTTTTAAACAAGGAACACCAGGATCCCTGATGACTTTACCCCTTTCAGAAGAGAATCACTGCTAAAGTTTCTCCCTTGTGTGTACACACAAACAGAGCGTGTTATTGCCTGAACTGTCTGCCAGATGTTCAAGAATACGGATATTTATTAGACCCTAGTCAAATAAAATTGCTTATGGTCCTTCTCTTGATGAACTGAATGGGGGTTATGTGATTGACTTCACTCCTGTTACAACCATACTGCATAATCTTAATCTTTTATGGGCCTGCACCAATAAAGCTCATTGGTGTCAATGAAAAACTTCTGAAAAGGAAAACTAATAGGAAAGAAAAATCTGATGCGCTCCCCCAACCTTTTGCTCTATAGATTTGCCCATGCCTGTCATTATTATAATTATTTTGTAGTATTTCATATCATACTTTATAGCACAAGCTAAGTGCAATGGAGATGATTTGTTAGATGAGAGTCTCAGCTGTTGTTTAAAAAAAATGGAGAAACTTAGAAAATATGACCCAGTTGCCCCCCTCATGCAGAGAAAAAGAGCCCCAGACTTAGTATTTTAGTAAACATGATTCTTAAGTCAGTCTCATGACTTCTTTTTACTGTGTTGGGTTGCCATTACTGTATATGCTTATTCCGCTACAATTAAGATAAATCAAAAGACCTGAGAGCCAAAACAACGCACTGCATTCATAAACTTAGCCCCAGGCCACTGTCATTTTTAGTATAACCAGCCATGCAGACTGCAGCTTTCAGCATGAAATGCCCAGTCTTGGTCTAAGCAGCTTAATCTGAAGGTCAGGTTAGGTCAGGATAGAACACGTAGTCTATGCGGCTCTTCTCTATACTAAAAATGAAAGTAGTCTGAGTCAGAGTTGATGAATGCAGTGAGCTGCCTTGTCTGCCCTGTCCTTTGATTTACCTTGGTTGTAAATGAGCTCAGTAGGTTCAGTATAGGCCATTCCAATCTAATTTAAATAAATCTGCATGCCTTACCTCATGCAAATCAGGGGCTGCTCCTGCTGACTTGTTTCAGTGCAGTGCTTGGGTGGGTAGAATCCAGGGTCCCCTGATTTAGGGGCTCTAAATACATGCAGGGTATGAATTGACTCCCTTGCGATTCCCTTTCTCCTCCCCCACCTCTCAATCTGTTTTTGAAGACTGTCAACTAGTGTAGATTTGTACCAGGACTTTTGTCAAGAGAATCCTAATTCCCTATGACAAGTACTGAGAGCAACACACTGACACGGAGCATTCTCGTCATCCGGTGGCAATGCGTAGGGGGTGCATGTGCACCCCCTGAGAATACTGGTGTACCCCTTGATGGACCGCGCTCCCTGCGTAGGCGATGGCCTTTTTACTAGGCTTCTGGTGACCTTTCATGAGAATTGTGTGCTAGGTTTTAACTGTGCTGTAAACTTAAACTTAAAAGTGGTCTGCCATTCAGAAGAGCCCATTAAAAGCTGTGTCCAGCCCAATAAAAATACCAGTACACTCAAAATCAAATAATGCCAATACACTCCATTGCTGCATTCAAAATATCAAGCTGCTTGCTTCATTGTTGTTTCCAAAAGAACCTTGTTTACTCTTGAGGTCCATTCATGATGACTTTTAAAAATGTAAATTGTTGTTGGGTACATTAAAACCCCACCTGCATGGTTGACTATCGTGCGTATGCCACTAGACAACAAAGTGAGAGAAACCTAGCGGAAGGATGAATTGGGGAGGTGAAGTTACAAGACTCTGTATTACCTTACTAATCCATTGAACCACTCAGTCTGGCCAGACTGAAGAATGAACACTTTGATGATTTTCCATGTGATTACAGAAAAACAGAGCTTATAATGACAAACCTGACACACTTGCATGGGCTCATGGCTGCCAGTATAAATCCTTTTTTGTTTGTTTTTTTTTGTTTTGTTTTTGAGGGGGGGTTGGATTTTTTTTAAAGGCAGTGGTTGTGTCTTTTAAAAACAAACAAACAAACAAAATGGTATCTCCAGTTTCCATACAGCAGTACTAGAGGCACATGAGTTATATTTCATTCTAAGTACATAAGCATAATATACTATCTTAGATATCACTGCATGGGGTAGGAACACACAGATTTCTTTGAATGGCATTGAACATAAATACTTCTGAGAAAACTATTGAGAATCACTTTCAGAAGCAATTAAGATTTTGAAGCAATAAATTAGAAAAATAAATATTGCCCAGATTGCTAGTCATACCCTAGGCCAGTGTTTCCCAACCAGTGTGCCGTGGTACAAAAGTGTGCTGTCAGAAATGAACAGGTGTGCCGTGGAATTTTGCAATGGCAATGAGCTACAATAGGTATGAGGATGGGGAATGCCTTAACAGGTGAGCCATGGAAAATTGTTATTAATGTAAGTGTGCCTTGTGCCTGGGAAACACTGCCCTAGGTTACACAAACTGTGGCCACTGACAGACATGGAAAAATTAAATCAGCTATTAGATAAGAGCACCAGAAAGCCCTCCTGAAGTACCTGATGTGTACAGATGTTGGGTGAACCAGGTCAAACTGACCCAGCTCGTCTTCCGTTAAAGCCCTATTGTTGTTGGGTTGGGGGTTTTTTTCCATGTCTGTATGACTAACTTGCAAGCTTAAGACTTATACATCCTGGAGACTAGAGCCCTTTATATGAGCCAAATTCTTGTCTTTGTGAAGTCATTGCACACTGCACAAGTCCAGCAGGAACAGGATTTATCTACTTGCCAGCAAAGCAGGTGCAGTGTACACAGCAGCAATGCATTTTCCCCCACAGAGACTTCTGGGCTGATCCAGAGATGCTACCAGCCTTCATCCTGTTTCACCTCCTTATCTGTCTTTGGAGGTTGTCAGCTAGTGCAAATTTTTATGGTGACTATTGCAAAGAGAATGCTTGTCCCCTACATGCTGGACTGGGAACACAAATACGCTTTATATAAACTGCTGGTTGTGTTGACTGAAGTGTTATGAAAGGTCACTTCAGCATCAGGTACAGCATAAGTCAAGTTTTGACTTTAACGTGACAAACAACGGAGCTCTGTCTTGGCTCAAGCTGGAGAATTGTGTTCTGGCCATGTAATCTGTGTGGGCTGCACCTCTTTAAAGATAAGTGCAGCTGTGAGCATCCCCTGTAGAATTGTACAGCTCTGTTGGCCTACCTCCATACTAAATGAAGGCCTCAAAGGACTTCCATCCCCTTGCTGTGTGGGCTGGAGGGGAGCAAGGATTGTTGATATTAGTGAAAGCCAGCTGCTGAATAGAGATCTTTATGTATGCCTCCTAAACCCATCAGAATATCCCTTCAGCCAGTCATCATTTCATTCCTAAGGGAGAGTTGCTTTTCTAGCCTTCAAGGAACAGTTCTCCTTTCCTATAAATCACTTTCACAGCTGTTGAACAGCTCCTGATCATTTTTTTGATAGGAAATTGCTCTTCATTTATTAACAACTGTCTTGGTCTTCTCCTGTTTCACTCACTCTGATCTCCCTGTGAGCATCAATTGAGGCTGACATTTTGGGGTCGTGTGTGTCAGCTTCTTTTGTAGGGATGAATGGAGAAAGCATTCACGCTTAATAGTGGCTTAGAGTGAGAGAGCAGCCCAAGGGTAAATAAAGGGCTGGTCTATGGTAGAGCCAAAGCTTCACCTTCTCTCCCCAAACTTTAATAAAGCTTCACATTCTCTCCTCAAACTTTAATCAGGCCTTCTTTATTTCCCTTTCTTCTCTTACTCTGCAATGGAAAAAATGGATGGAAGTTTCCAAAGTGCGGAGTTTGGTACCTAGGTGTATTTTAAGGCCAAGTACAGACAGTCAAAAAGCTGGAGGCTGAATCGATTTGCAGGTTTCTCTGAATTGCCTGGATTGAACCGATAAGCCAGAAAAGGCAGCCAGACTCCTGCAGTGGTCCATGCCAATAGCTGGGGGACACTAAAGCAGGCCTCCCAGCCTGCTGGCCACTGCAGAGAGCCTGGAGCCCAGCAATTCCCCCAGCCACACCCTCTCCTGAGCCTCTGGCCAACTGAGAAGTGGGTATGGGGAGAAACCCTAGGCACCGGATCCCCAGCTGGCATCTCCCTAGTCCCCGGTTCAATTCCCCCAGCTCCCAATCATTCCCTCCAGCCCCCATGGCTTCTCTCAGGACTGCCTGCCTCGCCCCGAAGCGGGTCAGCTAGGGGAGCAGCTGAACAAGCCGTGGCTTGAGCTGGCAGCCCTGGGAAAAGCCATGGGGGCTGGGGGGAAGGATCAGGGACGGGGGGAATGAATAGGGGCTTCCCCCCAGCTTCCAGTTCAATTCTCCAGTTCCCGGTTCCATTCCCCCGTTCATTCCTCCCAGCCTCCGCAGCTTCTGGCACTGCCTGCCTTGTCCCGGCGGTGGGAGCAGCCAGATGACCCGGGGTTGCTGGCTGCTCCCTTAGCTGCTCCCACAGGCATTGCCTAGTACTTACCTGTACAGTCTATGGCCGAATCTCTGCATCTTTTTTAATCAATTTGGAGGCTTCCGATTCGATTTGGAGAGATTAATAGGTCTCCCAATTCGATTTGGATTTGGAGATTCAGCTGCCGCGTCATGTCTGAATCAAATTGGCTACCGAAGCTTTGCACAGCCCTACTGGGCACATCCCCTAGCCACACCTGCTCCTTGGCTGGTGGGAAAAATGCCTCCCTCCCTCCTGTCCAGCTCCGGACCCCCAGCTGGGCTGTGCCCGGCATGGGAGGAGAAGGAGGGAAGCCTGCATTGGGGGATTTACTGTCCCACACGCAAGCTGGGAGCCAGGCTAATCACCAAGCCATGCTCTCTCCTTGGCTGGCAGGCCTGCTGCGGGGAGGGAATTCCCTCACTGCTTGCCTTGGGCACAACCTGGCTGTAGAGCTGGGTGGGGAGGGGCGGTTTTTTCCCCACCCCCCCGCTCCCTTCTCAGCCAGTCTGCTGGCCGAGGAGGGTGTGTGGCCAGGTGATCAGTCTGACTCCTGGCTTTCAGCTCAGTTGGAGGGAGTAAAGTCCCCACTATAGGCTTCCCTCTTTACTGCATCAGGCACAGCCCAGCTGGGGGTCTGGAGCCGGGTGGAGGGCAGGAGTGCTGTTTTTCCCCTCCATTCCCTCCTCAACCGGCCTGCTGGCCTAGGAGGGGGCATAGCCAGCTGATCACCCTGCCTTCTCCTTGGCTGGGGGATTGGCCTGGCTCCTGGCTTGGGTGTGGGGAGTAATGTCCGCACTGTGGGCTTCCCCCCTGCCTGCATCAGCACAGTCCTGGGGGGGTGGTGGGGGGGGGGGGAGGGAAGCCCATAGTGGGGACCTTACTCCCCCTGCCCAAGCTGGGAGCCAGGTTGACCCCGCTGGTCGAGGTGGGGGTGGGGCTGGGGGAAATCGGCCTGGCTCCTAGCTGCAGGGATGGAAAAGTCCCAGCTGGCAGCTGGCGGCGGGACCAGCCCTGCTCTGCTGGAATAGAGAGCGCAGCCCAGGGCTTCACAGTATCCTGGGATGCTGGAGGACTGAGAGTCCACTTGAATCAGGAGGGGATCTGGGGCAGAAGTTCCATAAACCGGTTTGACCTAAATCAGTTAAGTCTAATACTACATCCATCCAGGTTTATCTTAAACCAGTTTAGGCCATTTTGAAACTGATTTAAGTCTACTGAACGTCTGTTTTATTACAGGTTTAAACTGGTTCCTGATCACTTAAACTGGTTTATGTGTAACTTCTGTCCCTAACTGTCATGTTGAGCACTTCAATCTTCCCTGTGCCACACAAACCTCCCCCATCCTCAAGACTATTGGTTTTGTAAGATTTAAAATCTCTTTTTTGATTTAGTGGCATGACAGTTCAGAGCAGGGCCAGGTGCTGAAGCTTGGTGCCACCGCTGAGAGCCCCATACCACCATGGCAAGACGCCCCCTGCCTGCTTAGCAGCACTGAGGGACACAACTCCGCGCCACTGAGTGGGAAGGAGGCACCTCACCAGAGCAGTGTGGGACTCACGGCAGCGGCACTGAGCTTCCCCGCCCTATTCTGCCCTGCTGCATCGGGTCCTATCCACTGGGCCCCAGAGGCCCTGGGGGGAGGGCAGCAGGGTGGGGAGCCCTGAGCTTGCAGTGGGCAACCCGCCTCTGCCCTGCACATAAATTGGGGGGGGGGGGCATGTGCCCCCCATACCCTCCTTGGGAGTGTATGCAGCGGTAAGGAGCCAGCCCCCACCACTGCCCACAGGACGAGCCACCTATGCCTCCGTCTTGCTTCCTGAAGTTAGTGGTACCACTGCTGAAATGAGGGATGCTCTGTTATGTGTAACATGAGGGTAACCAGCAGCACCAGCAAAACTTTTTTCATTCCTTATGATTGTCACTAGGCAGTTTCTGTTTTCCTGCAATGCATTTTGTAAGTGGTACTCTTTATCTGCTTCGAGGGCATGCACAGCTGAGTTTCCTCTGCTGATACATGAGCTTGTGGGTCCAGTTAAAGGTGTGGTATACCTTTTTCTTGCATGTTGCATGTGCTACCTGTTGTAGAGCCCCCTCCCACTTCCCTGGGAAAAAAAAACTTTCCATGGGTGGGTAGCCTAGCATTGATGTTATTGCCTCATGTTAGTTCAGGGGTGGGCAAAGTCTGGCCCGCAGACAAGATCAGGCCTGCAACAGACTCCTTTTTCCCAGCAGTCCCTGCCCATGTTGCAGCAGCCAGTTCCTATGGAGACTCCAGCAGCAGTGGCACCATGACAGCACAGGACCAGGGTTTCCATGGAGACCAGTCCCAGAAGTGTGGGCAGGGCATACAGTTGGGCAGGGAGTTGCTCCAGGGGTAGGATCTTTTGGCAGTGACAGCATTGTCCCGGCCCAGGGCATGCAGGCAAGCAGATTGCAGCTCTGCCCTGGCTCCAGACCATACCGTCACCACTTCAAGTTTCCCGCCCTGGCCACAGAGCCACTCCCATCCCCCTCAGCTGTGCACCCTGTCAGCCTTGCGGGGGCCAGTCTCCATGGAAACCCTAGCCCCACACTGTCATGGCGCCGCTGCTGCTGGGGTCTCTATGAAAACTGGCCACAGCAAAGTGGGCAGGGCTTGCTGGGAAATGGAGTCTAGCTGCCAGATGGAGCCGCCATTTTGCCCACCCCTGTGTTAATTGAATGTGACTGTCTTTGCAAGTCTAGCGTAAAGCAAGACTTTACACTAGACATGCTACAGGCTACAGATTGCTTGCCTCAGTATCATGGCATAATAGAAAAATGAAGAGCTACTTTCCCTGTGTACAGGTCCCATAGTCTATTTTTCTGTCCTACTCAGCCTTGTTGCATCCATTGGCGGTGGTACAGATGGGTAGCATGGCATGTTGTTGCCCGGGTCATCATTCTCTCAAAACCCCTCCGCCCCCAGGCTGTCTGTGAAGAGAGTGGTTTTAGAGGTCCTTGCTAAGTAAAAGGTACACATTGGAAGTGACTGGCTTTCCAAGCTGCTTCTATAATTATCCCTATTACACAGCAGTAGGCATAAGCGGCACTAGAAAATATCATTTTGGGGGAGGGGATGGGACTGGGCAGTGTGGAGCCTGTCCACTTGACCCTGCCCTCCCTGCCACAGGGCCGTTCCAGGGCTGGTGTGCGCTGGTGCTGTGCACGCGGTGGCGAAAGAGTGCATGGCAGGGGCACTGTGCATGGTGCTGTGGTGGCGCTGGACCTGCTGTTGCTGGCCCAATTTGGGGGGGGCTAAGCCTATGGCAGTAAGTGAGGAGTTCTTACCCTGCAGCCAACTGCATTTCAGCCTGGGGTAGAGGTGTGGAGAGATGAGGCACGCTCCTTTCATTTTTCAGTTCCTATAGGACAACATAGACTTTTGTGAATAGGCTCAGCGAGGATCTGGATGTCTAGAGAGAACAACTTAGTGATGATACCTTGAACTGAACAAGCACATTGGACTTCTAGAATTGCAGTCTATATACCCAATCTTCTGACATGGACTCTGCATATATGTACATATTGCCCGAACCTGTGCCCATTGAAATCAGGGGCCAAACTCTACTGTAGGTTTCTGTGAGACATGATCCCAAAACAACTAGAGTGATTCACATGGCAGCTTATACCATTGATTGCTGTATGTTTCTTATGAAACTGGGCACAACTAGATCCAGGCAGGGACCCTCCTGCTTCTGTTGACTTGAGTGGACTCCATACAAGAACCTGAGTCTACCTGTGTGAATCAGACTTTGGACTGTGGTTTTAATTGCTTTTATCAGACAAAGAAGGTGAACATATAGGTATCTGCATTTTGAAAGTAGTTTTTATGACATTTTAAAGACCAACCTTTACCTGCATGTGAGGCACCAGCATTTGCATTGTGCCTGAGAATTTATCATAGAAGTTGTCCATATCACACCTAACTTCCTGCTGGCCTATGGAGAGACTGCTTTGTTAGATGTCTCACAGGTGCTATGGTGCCCATCATTATGGTGATTTGCATGGATTTGCCTGGATTTAGAACTAACCAGATATAGATATTCTGTGCTCCTAGTTGGCATACTCTGGGGTAAGGAAAGTCATGCCAGGGTTGGTAGCCTTTACCCAGGTGCACTCCTTTGAGAGTATTTCTGCATTTGAGCCAGATCTCCATGCTGTGCAGTCAGCATGCTGTCCAGCTTCTGCCTGGTGTTGAATTGCTGCCAATATTAATGGGTCTTTTGTGCTTCTTTTTCTGCAGGGCAGCCACTGACCACAACACTGATAACACAACAGCAATCCTGAAAGAGTGGCTGAAGAATGTGCAAAAACTCTACCATTATGTGGAGTGGAGGCCTATGGAAGAGCCTGAGTGAGTGTCTTAACAAGTTATTTAATGAAATCTTTGTTGGAGGTTAAATGTCAATATTATTGTAACCCTGGCACACGGCGCTACCCACGTGCCACGTCCGAGTGTTGGAATCCTGAGGTGCCCAGTAGCATAAGCCTCACTTGGCTCTCCTAGGAGCTGAAATGGGGCTTTCCAGCAGAGAGGGCACCTTTTACACTTACAAACCCTTTGCAACCACCAATATAATTATTTACACATATTTAATTATATACTATTGAATTATTCAGTTATATACAGAATAAGGTATAACTAAAGCGCATACAAATTATAACTTGCTACCAAAATAACTCTATATACTGTACACAAAAGGAGCACTGGTGCTATGGAGATAGTTACTTGGGTGCCTACGGAGTTCACAAACTCATAACCTCTCAGGTGTAATATAGGTTAAAGGAGAAGTGTAAACAATAATTACACATTGAAGCACTAAAAATTGCTTAATATTTACAACACGAGCTATTGGATACTTATTTACAAACACTACTAATGACCTTTATGCACAATGAATTTACACACAATCCCCACCTCCTCCCATCGCAACGTGGTGGGTCCTTTGTGGCTGGGGTCGTCCCACGTCAGCCCAGGCATCACTGCACTGCTGGCAGCTGCTCCCACATCTGGGTCCCTGCAGCACACAATGTACACTGTGGGCTGCACAGCTTGGGCTGCAGGCTAAAGCAGATACACTTCTCCCATGGGTGAGCACATGGGTGCACTGGGTTTGGCTCCTGCAGCCCTTGCCTAATTACACACTAACTGTGGTTTGCTTCCCTACAAGCAAACCCGTGTGCTCCTTTGCCCCGTCGGCAGCTCACCCCAGCTCTGGCGGGCTCCAGGGGGTGAGCCACTGTGCACAGCCCTCTCCCTGCAGCATAAGCCCTTCTCTACCCCTTTGCGGGGAAAACTCCCCACTTTTGAAGAAACCTTCCCAGCCAATACAGCAGCTGGGATTTTCACGAGCTCTCCCTAACTGTCCCTCTCTGATTTCAAACCCCTGGCCGAGGTTTTTCCATTCTTTTCCTCTTTTCAAGATGTCCCTGCCTGGGACAGCTTCATTTTGCCCTGAATACAGAGTCCCCACTGAGATTAATTTCCTTTGGTTCAGTACAGAGACTCTGCTGAGACAACTTCTGGTCAGGTAAGCAATACTTAATGGCTGTTACATTGTTTTAAGGCTGCAGATGGAATAAGCATTTAACACGCTAAATTACTGAAATGACTGGTATGGAGTTTGCCTGCAGGTTCTTCAAGGCTTGGTGTCAACTAAAGACAAGAGTCATATTCTTGGCTTTGCTAAGACTGCTCACATGCATAAAATTAAAGACTGCTGGGTTGGGATCTATGAAAAGTAAGAAGTCCCTATTCAGCCATTTAACAGCTGAAACTACATTCATTGCCCAGCCAAGAATTCTCACAGGAACATTCAGGTGCTTGGTGCTTCATTTGCCGAGAGAAATGAAAATCATGCTCCATTTCTCCAACCCTTATCAGAACTCTGTCCCTGGCTTGAAATATTTCAAAACTTTCCAGCCAGGAAGCAAGTTTTCTTCAACATTCTCTTCTTGGTGATTTACAATCTCTTTATTATTACTTAAAGAGATGCCATTGAGTTTAAAGAACAAAAATCCTCATCTGTTTGCTGAAAAGATTTATGACAAAGCATTTTTTCTGATTCATTTAATTTATAGATTTAATGTGGTTTACTCTCTGCATATCTCCCAGCTTAGAGAAGGAAGTTAAAAACATGTTTATTTGCAATCATTTTCTCTTTGGGGTGGTTTGACTGATGCAAAAGCTGCAAGGGGATGTTTGAATATTTTTAGAAACAGTCCTGTTTCCACTAGGGTTTTGTTTAAATCTTGTCAACCTCTAGGTTTTGCAAAATCTGTTTGTCCACTATGGGATTGGATCCCCAATTGGCACCACTTGTCACTGCTTCATTTGTCACTGCTCCCTCATGGCAGGGGAGTCGCACCATTTTATATCCTCTGTGGATCTTGCCTGGGGTTTCTTTCCATATCCCACAACCTCCTCATTGATGAAGACTCTGCAGTCAGACCACGGGCTCTGATCTTGGAAACAATTAGGCATTGTGTATAAGTACTCCAGTGATTATTCTCATTGATTTCAAAGTCAAGGTTAGATGGTAGCCCCTAGTAAACAATTGCTAATGATGCACAAGTTATGGTAGAATCCAGGTGACTCTTTCATAGCTGATAAAGAAGATACAGATATACAAAGTGATAAAGATATACATACTTCTCTGGGGATGAGTTGTCAGCTGGTATAAATCTGCATCACTGCAGGGAAGTTGGATTGATAGAAGTGGGTATCTGACCCACTGAATGAGAAGCTGCTGTTTTTTGACACAGTCCCATTTTCGCCATGTGTTAGGCAGGAAATGCTGTAGCACTGTGTGTTCTTTCCAGCCCTGTGTACATACACTGGGAATAAACTTGGAATTGTCTTTCCTTAGAACCTGCCTTTTTATTTTTGCTTTCATACCTCTTGGGTCACCTGAGGTAACTGTTTATCCAGAAGGCAGAAAGGAAACTTAAAAGATAGGGGCTGCATCATGGATGAAACATGGCTGCAGTAACCATTTCTTGCTTTTCTAGGTCTTACCCTGATGAAATTGGTCCAAAACACTGGCCAAACTCCAGGTTTACCCATGTGATGAAGCTCAGGCAGGCTGCCCTGCGAACTGCAAGAGAAAAGTGGTCAGACTACATCTTGGTAAATGAGAGATTTGATTTATTAACTGCAGCTGGGCAGAACGTTTTCAGGCAATCATTCTACCCAGGGGCTTGCAACTGCCAAAAGGTTCCTTTTTTATTAGTATAACAACACTTCTGTTGGCTCGGATTCTGTTTGAGAAACACCTGTATCATTATGCGATCTGATTGGCGATAGGTTTTGTAAGGCTGCAGGCTGCTATCAGATCCACGTGAACCAGCCTCTTGGATGGAGCCCTGCTGATTAGGATTGTGCTTGCATGATCACAGTGAACCATCCAGACTAATCTGATTGCAGGCTGAAGGCCTGGGTGTATAAATGAGTGTAGGTGATAGGTGCTCTGTTAAAGAGTCCTCCGGCTGAAGCCTAACCTTTATCAATGACGTTTGATGATAGCTGAAAATAGTTTGGCAGAACTGACATGGAAGGCAGTCCTCAGAGCAGAAGTGAATAATTATACTATGCCAGGAGCTGTCATGTCTTTTTCCTATGTACTGATCCACTATAGGCTCTAGTAATACAAGCCTCCCTCACGATCTCCTTCCACATGTTCTAGTATAATTGATTTGGGGGGTGTTTGAGAGAGGAGACTAGTTCAGTTTCTCTTTTTATGTGATGGCCTTTCCATAGAGGCACACAGCACTGGTATACTTTGCCTTATTGGACACCTGTCCACCAGCTCATTTTATGTAAGGCCACTGTGGAACCATCAAATGGCAACTGTTTCTGGTCACCATCCACCTGGGTTGGATTCCAGCTGGGGACTTGGAAGCAAAGGTGTTTCTAGCCCATTGCTGTTATGTGCAGCCATCAAGCCTCTCCCTCCCCAAGAAGGGAAACTGCAAGTGCCTGTTGTTTCATCTAAGGTGTTGATATTTTTTTCTTTCTTTCTCTTCTTTTTCTAGTTTGTTGATGCTGACAACTTACTCACTAACCCACAGACCCTGAACCTGATGATAGCAGAGAACAAGACAGTGGTGGCACCAATGTTGGAGTCTCATGCTCTCTATTCTAATTTCTGGTGTGGCATCACTCCTCAGGTAAGTGTAGCATTCTGATTAGTGAACGGTTTCTGGTGGTTACCCTATACGTATGCTTTTTAAGGGCTCTGTTCAGTCCAAGTTTGCCTGTAAAATGCAAGGCTTTTGCCTAGTAGTGTAGGCTGCCCCCTTTTTTGAAGAGATACTGCTTCATCTCTGATGCAAGTAATAGTGACTTCTACTGTTCCACAGCCAGCTAAGCCAGTTCCTTCCTCAAATATTGTTGCCACATGGGGCTCCAGGAGATAAGGGGAAAGGACCACCCAGTTATTCAGAAGCCTGGGAATAAGAGTCTTTGACTGCTTCTTTCCAGAGTTTGTTCTGTTCTGTGTTTCTCTGGCTTGAGATACAAAGGTGAAGGTGTCTTTTCATGTTTGCCACCCCTCCCATCTGCCCCTGTATCCTTCTCCTCTCTTGCTTTATGCTGGGAAATAGGAAGGTGCCAGTTAGCTTTGTAAGCCATTGTTGTTATGGCAGAAACCAGCTCGTATAATGAAGAGTGGCGAAGTGGACAAGGATCATAAGTATTTCCACCCATCTGGGAGTGAGGAGCTCTGAAGGGCATGCAATCTCAGACAAATGCTAAGATGGGGAAGGGTTCTCATTTGGCCAGGAGTGGGGAAGTGGAATTAATAGTGAAAAAAACAGGAAAAATAGAGAGATTAGAACTGGGGCAGTGTTAACTCGGCAGTCATTTGTCATTGTTGATATCAAATAACCAAGTTCCTAGTTTTTGGGGTTCTCAGAGGCTGATATCAGAAGGACATAAGAATCAATCTGTACTGTGCTTTGTTTGGTTTAATTAACTTGTAAGGATGTACTAAATACTGTAGAATATAGCTTTAGAGAATAATCACATTTCTAAGGTGTGTTCCCTTACCTGGAACTTTCTGTCAGAGAAAACTTGAGGCCTGAAGAAGCTGAACATGTTTTAAGAGACAGTATTTCTAACAGAAAATTCTGGATTATGGTACAATCCCACAAAATACGTAAGAAAATACCAGGATACCCACAGGGGCACCAACATTTATTTGAGGCAGTTCCATATGTTTGTGTAATCGGATGGAGTAAAATAGCAGTCATACATAATTTTAGACTGGGTTTTCCTGTATTCTGACATAAACCAGTGAAGAATTTTCTCTTCTTCATATATACAGCTGTCTATTATATGAGCAGGGTTCTCCTTATGCCCACATCACATTTAAACAGTTGGCTAATTCCCTTCAGTTTAGTGAAATTGCTCATGCTTTACCCTGCTGGGAAGGAGAGAAAAATCAGACTTTTTCTGTTAATTGCACCTCGAATGATATATGTCATGTGTATAACTTGTTATGTATTAGAAAAATTCTGCATATGACAGCAATGTTTATAATTTGGGGCCATAATGACATTCAGAAGTAGATTTTAAAGCTGATAAATGTCTCCTTATCTATAAATGAGTTTTAGGTAGAGAGTTAATTATACAGTATAGTAAGCTTACTTCCCTCAACCACTCTTTTACAGTGGGTCTTTAAATATCCCTGGCCCAGCTTCAGCTGGGTGGACCACAAAAGCCTCCCAAGAACAATACTGCCTCTAAGACAAAGTCTTGATAGCAAAAAGTCCTTCCTCCCCACGGTCTCCAGGAGTGCTTCTTCGTCCTTCTTCATGGTCTGGGAAAAAGGACTCTGATCACTTCTTCTCTCAACTAAAGGAATTCCAGTTGCACGCAGGTGAAGAGCCCCTCTGTTTTCCTACTTCATAATGAGATCAGACAGCTTTTTGTGCTGCTCTTCCCCCTGCCTTCCTTGGTCTTGTTGTGGGAAAGTGGAGCCTTGTCCCATCCTCCACCATATGGCTCCTGGGCCAGGGCCCTAGGAAAAATGTTCTTTTCTTTCCCAGATTCCGTCTTCCCATTTTCTATCGGTCCCTGCTCTTCACAGAATCCCCATTTGCCTATGATTACTTTGAGCAAGTAACTTGGATCCCATCACCTCCCCAACACCTCTTTTCTTAAAGGGATGGTAGATCCCGCTATGTATAAAAACATCTTTAAACCCAGAGGGCACTTCCAGATATTTATTACAGATTTTATTAGTGTTAGAAGGAGACTAACTGGAAAAACCTTTACTCTTCTTTTAGTCGGTGCCCAGTTCTAGAAGTCTTATTTACTTGAGTCAGATATTCCTAGTGACAGCATTGGGGCTTCAGGCCAGAGTGAAGGCTGCAGGACAGCATCCTAGGACTTCCAAATTCTTGAGTTTGTTATTAGCAATTAAATTGATTATGAAAATTGTTTAAAAAGATATGCGTAAACATCCGCTGGTAGTATTGTCTCAGTAAGCCTTTACAAAAAGGGGAGCCAGTTTTACAACTGGGGAAAACCAGCATCACTCTGTGGACTTCAATTCACAGCAGATGTTTTGCAAAAGCTGAGGATTTGGCCTGCAGTCTTGTTCCCCTGATAACAAGCTTCCACTTTGCTACAATTCTTGACATTTGCTGAGAAAAGGCTATAAAGAAAAGGAAAAACTAGAATCCTTCCTGGTTTAAAAAAATGTAAAACTCAACAACAACAAAAACCTCCCTTTTTTGCCATGCCTTGTTTCCGCGCTTCCAGCCCAATGATTTCACATCTCTGCTGGTCAGATGCTCTCTGGCGTTTTGGGGGAGGAGGAACAGCTGGAGCATGTGCTGAAAAATAACAGTGAGCAGCAACAGCAGTGCAGAGAACAACAGTAGCAACCCAAGCAGCCTGACAGCATGACATTTTCTTGTCAGGAAAATAACCCTCCGAATGTTTGGCAGCAGAGCTGACAAGCTGGAGCATTCCCTGACCAGACACAATCTTTATGGAGAGCGAGGAATGAGGCACTGAAAGGCACTTGGCTTCTCTCTT
>NW_005843306.1:141297-145063 GCF_000455745.1 Alligator sinensis
TCCCTGGGAGACGCATGGAAAATTCAGTTTTATTATTATTATTTAACTGGCATGTTTTGGTGATTCATTGTTTCTGTAAAGATCAGAATTCACTGTGGATTTATTTTGGCCCTTGTCCTTGTTCTACCATCTAGTTAGTGTATTAGGACATTGTTTTTGGATGAGTTATTAGGCAAGTGGTTCCATCAGTGATAGTATTAGTTGCATTACACCTGCAGAGACCAGACTTATGGACCTCAGCCTGGGTTGTGAGCCCAGAGTGAAGGAAGACTCACTTGACTTGGGGATACAGTGATATAATCTGATTTAGTGCTTCTCCCAGGAACACCCGCTTAGTGAAGTGCCTATGGAGTCTCAACTGCGTAGTAAAGCTGCCCTCTACTGAGATAAATGCCCCGGCTGGCATAGGTAGCCATGGGGATGGAGGAAATATGCAGATTCAATGTCCTGTGTCCCAAGGGAGGAATCCAGTGCCGGATTATGATATGCTGAGGTCCTAAACTATATCCAGTTGTTATTAGCAATTAGAGGCCCCATGCAATAAAAATAATCTACGAAATCCTCAAAAATGGATTTTCATGAAATTTTAAGATGAATTATTGTTATTTTTGCACAAATTTATGAACTCAATATGAATAATAAATGTGGAGCCATATATATGTATATATTTGTCATATTAGAATTGAAAAAGTTCAGGTTTTTTTCTTATTTAGAGGCCCCTTGTATTGTGAGGTCCTAAACTGTAGCTTAAACCTAAATCTGGCACTGGAAGAATCTATCACAGTTCTGAGAAAGGGCCTCTTCCAATTGTTATGGCATGGCGAAAATCCTTTTAGCTTTCAGTAGAAGCAAGATAAAGGTCACAGTGTTCCCTGCCTGGAATATATATATCCCAGTATAAGTCATGGGATTTGTACAGGTTTGGGGGAGTTGGTTAAAATAGCAACAGCTGGGCCTTGCTGCAAAGAAACTGTACAGCAGTGCAACTCATGTCTCTGCCATCTCCTAAACAGGAGAGAGACTTGAACTATAATGTTTGGAGTGGGGCTTGTATCCAGGGATTTGATTTAGACCATTATAATAAGTCTATTTTTAGAATTTAATTTCAAGTCCAGGCTTTAAAAGATTTGGGACCGGGTGGGGGAGTCCGATCCAATTTTATTAGGGACATGTTTGTGAAATGGAAATGTCTCATTGTCATAAACTGCTGGCTCATTGCATTTCAGGGCTATTACAGGAGGACACCAGATTATGCCCTGATCAGGGAATGGAAGAAGAGAGGCTGTTTTGCTGTCCCCATGGTTCACTCCACATTCCTCATTGACCTCAGGAAAGAGGCCTCGAAAAAGCTGATGTTTTACCCACCGCATCAGGATTACACCTGGAACTTTGACGACATCATTGTCTTTGCCTTTTCCAGCCGCCAAGCAGGTATGTTTGTGAACTTACAATGACGAAAGACTAAACTCGAAGGCCTGCCATAGTTAAGAGGTTAATTTTTAAAAACAGTGGGTTGAATTATGCCCTGACTTACACCCTCTCTGCCAATTGACTGTAGTAGCATTTAATCAATGCTGTACAGTTTCTATCTACTCTTGTTTTGTTTTGCTTTTTTGATGGGGGGGGGGAGGGGTTTAAATAGTAAGACTTCTTTCTAAATTCTTGTGTTCTTACTGAACTGTGCCTGAAACTGCCCAGTTTTCAGGCTGCTTCTGACTGTCCTCCAGTGTTCTGTTCTGGTAACTACTGTTTCCCTTCCTTTCCCACACCCTTGCCCCTTCAAACTGTGAATGCATTTAGTAATGGTGAATGATGGCTCTGGAGACGGTAGTCTACAGAACACACACTCCAGCTGTAAACAGACTGTTGCACTTTTTTCGGGAGAAAACCTTTTGTCCTGGGATCTTCAAAATCCTCTTGAAGATGAAATGTTCTAACACTCCCCCTCCACATCATTGTGTGCACTGCAAGCTAATTGCAGGTCATTCAAGTTAGTTGCGGGTGATTCCAGGGACAAACCTGTCAGGCTGTGTGCTTTTGCTGCCAGAGGAACAGTAATGCAGTTTGGCAGGGCTGTATACATAGATGGCCATATCCAGAGGTGGGTTCAGGATTTTATGAAGGGACATGTGGGAGAAGTGACCATGGCCACAGGGCTGGCTGCACCCCATCTCCCAGCTGCAGCTCCCTGCATTGGGTTTGGTAGGCTATGCCACAGGAACAGCAACAAGGAGTTGAAG
This sequence comes from Alligator sinensis, assembly GCF_000455745.1. NCBI lineage: Eukaryota > Metazoa > Chordata > Crocodylia > Alligatoridae > Alligator > Alligator sinensis. Next base: position 143,538 of record NW_005843306.1, read on the forward strand.
TCCCCAGAAATGTAAGAATTCCACTCCCCTGCTCTTGGCATCTGCTCCCTTCCCCTCCATTCTCAGCAGAGCATCTCCTCCCCTTGCCCTCCCACTTTTCTCCTCCACTGCCACCATCCCCACTGTCCTTTGCTGCACCAGGAGCCAGGGAGGTTAGAGAGTTGCTCCTGCCTGGCTCCAGCCAGGTACAGTAGCAACAGCAGTGGCAGCGGGTAGGTTCCTCCTTCCTGCCTGTTCCTCCTGGGTGGTGGTTTGGGAGGCATGTAGAAGAAGGGCTCCAGAGAAGCTGCAGCCAGGCTCAGCAGGGGACAGCAGCAGTGGTGGCAGCAGGTTCCCTGGCCACCTATGCTTGCTCCCAGGCTCACGGAGAACACCTGAGAAGATGGTAAGAGAGGAGGAACCTACTTCTGCTGCTGATGATTCCAGGTGGAGTAGGCAGGTGCAACTCTGGAGCCACCCCTGTCGCCTACCCCACTTCTGGATCAGCCAGGACAATGGGGACCGAGGCTGATGGGAGAGGGAGGGGATAGTGCTGCTAAGGAAGAGGGGAAGGGGTAGGGAGATGGGTGATATGGGATTCTTACCTTTCTGTGGACTTAAAAAGAGAAAAAAAATCCCCAGCTGCTGCTCCTAGGGCCACGTCCAAAAGAGGGGTGCGTCTGCACCATTGTACCCCTTCTGGATCCACCCCTGGCTGTGTCTCTCTTGTTTTGATCTGGGTCAAAACTTGGGACCATCAGGATCACCTCAAATGAGGAGTCTGTTTACAGCCTCCATGGGCAGTCACAGGCCATGCCTCCACTAGCTGCATTGCAAGCTCACAAGGAGTTTCAGCTCTCTCATCTCCCCTTGATGCTCCTCTGTCACCTTCTCTTACTCTTGGTTTTTTTTTCATCTAAATTTCTTCCCCTTGTACTGAGGCTTTACCCCTCCAATTTCAAATCCAGTCAGGCAACAGGAAACATTCCACGTGTCCTCTTAGAGATAACCAGTAACTTATAGTGAGCAATCTTGCTTATGATCCATTCAAAGGATTCACCAAACAGGTTCAAATAATAAGTTCAAGGTGCTTATAAGGTTTATGGGGGGATCATTCATAACTAAAATAAAAGGCAAACTTATTTCAAGTAAACCATTCCGTCAGTGGATCAATGGCAGAAAAGCAGCAGTGAATTCAGTGGCTCACTAAAGTCAGATTGGAAGGGCAAGAAGTGCCCACACCATGACTTTTGTGTTCATGGGCAAATGCAGGCACAACTGGTCTCAGGATAAATGTGACATCTGTTCATACCCTAAGAACGCTGATAACTTTCTTGCCCTAGCATCAGCAATTGCTCTGAGAGAGTAAAACACTGTGTGAGCAGTAGGTGAAGGATGGTAAACAGCTTCCTCTGGGAGACAGCATAAGGAAATGAAGTGAGAGACACTTTGAGAGCTCAGCAACCACAACAGAGAAGAAAAAAGGGTCAGGAAGAAAGTTACTTACCTCTTTGCACCTGTAAGGCCTTAATCAAGGGCAGCTCAGC